>NC_083595.1:48377535-48527535 GCF_027579695.1 Neoarius graeffei | reverse complement strand
TCTGTTTCTCTCTCTCTCTCTCTCTCTCTCTCGCCTCTGTGTCTCTCTCTCTCTCTCTCTCGCCTCTGTGTGTCTCTCTCTCGCCTCTGTGTGTCTCTCTCTCGCCTCTGTGTGTCTCTCTCTCGCCTCTGTGTGTCTCTCTCTCGCCTCTGTGTGTCTCTCTCTCTCTCTCCTCTGTGTGTCTCTCTCTCTCCTCTGTGTGTCTCTCTCTCTCGCCTCTGTGTCTCTCTCTCTCGCCTCTGTGTGTCTCTCTCTCTCGCCTCTGTGTGCGTCTCTCTCTCTCTCGCCTCTCTGTGTGTGTCTCTCTCTCTCTCGCGCCTGTTTGTGTCTCTCTCTCTCTCGCGCCTGTGTGTGTCTCTCTCTCTCTCTCTCTCGCGCCTGTGTGTGTGTGTCTCTCTCTCTCTCGCCTCTGTGTGTGTGTCTCTCTCTCTCGCCTCTGTGTGTCTCTCTCTCGCCTCTGTGTGTCTCTCTCTCGCCTCTGTGTGTCTCTCTCTCGCCTCTGTGTGTCTCTCTCTCGCCTCTGTGTGTCTCTCTCTCTCTCTCCTCTGTGTGTCTCTCTCTCTCGCCTCTGTGTCTCTCTCTCTCGCCTCTGTGTGTCTCTCTCTCTCGCCTCTGTGTGCGTCTCTCTCGCCTCTCTGTGTGTGTCTCTCTCTCTCTCGCGCCTGTTTGTGTCTCTCTCTCTCTCGCGCCTGTGTGTGTCTCTCTCTCTCTCTCTCTCTCGCGCCTGTGTGTGTGTGTCTCTCTCTCTCTCGCCTCTGTGTGTGTGTCTCTCTTTCTCCCCTCTGTGTGTGTCTCTCTCTCTCTCCCCTCTGTGTGTGTCTCTCTCTCTCCCCTCTGTGTCTCTCTCTCTCTCTCTCTCCCCTCTGTGTCTCTCTCTCTCTCCCCTCTGTGTGTCTCTCTCTCTCTCCCCTCTGTGTGTCTCTCTCTCTCTCTCTCGCCTCTGTGTGTCTCTCTCTCGCCTCTGTGTCTCTCTCTCTCGCCTCTGTGTGTCTCTCTCTTGCCTCTGTGTGTCTCTCTCTTGCCTCTGTGTGTCTCTCTCTCTCGCCTCTGTGTGTCTCTCTCTCTCTCGCCTCTGTCTCTCTCTCTCTCGCCTCTGTGTGTCTCTCTCTCTCGCCTCTGTGTGCGTCTCTCTCTCGCCTCTGTGTGTGTCTCTCTCTCTCTCTCTCTCTCTCGCCTGTGTGTGTCTCTCTCTGTCTCTCTCTCTCTCCCCTCTGTGTGTCTCTCTTTCTCTCTCTCTCGCCTCTGTGTGTCTCTCTCTTTCTCTCGCCTCTGTGTCTCTCTCTTTCTCTCGCCTCTGTGTGTCTCTCTCTTTCTCTCGCCTCTGTGTGTCTCTCTCTCTCTCACCTGTGTGTGTGTGTCTCTCTCTCTCTCACCTCTCTGTGTGTCTCTCTCTCTCTCGCCTCTCTGTGTGTCTCTCTCTCTCTCGCCTCTCTGTGTGTGTGTCTCTCTCTCTCGCCTCTCTGTGTGTCTCTCTCTCTCTCTCTCTCTCTCTCTCTCTCTCTCTCTCTCGCCTCTGTGTGTCTCTCTCTCTCTCGCCTCTGTCTCTCTCTCTCTCTCGCCTCTGTGTGCGTCTCTCTCTCTCGCCTGTGTGTGTGTGTCTCTCTCTCTCTCGCCTCTCTGTGTGTCTCTCTCTCTCTCGCCTCTCTGTGTGTCTCTCTCTCTCTCGCCTCTCTGTGTGTCTCTCTCTCTCTCGCCTCTCTGTGTCTCTCTCTCTCTCGCCTCTCTGTGTGTCTCTCTCTCTCTCGCCTCTCTGTGTGTCTCTCTCTCTCTCGCCTCTCTGTGTGTCTCTCTCTCTCTCTCGCCTCTCTGTGTGTCTCTCTCTCTCTCGCCTCTCTGTGTGTCTCTCTCTCTCTCTCGCCTCTCTGTGTGTCTCTCTCTCTCTCTCGCCTCTCTGTGTGTCTCTCTCTCTCTCTCGCCTCTCTGTGTGTCTCTCTCTCTCTCGCCTCTCTGTGTGTCTCTCTCTCTCTCGCCTCTCTGTGTGTCTCTCTCTCTCTCGCCTCTCTGTGTGTCTCTCTCTCTCGCCTCTCTGTGTCTCTCTCTCTCTCTCTCTCTCTCTCTCGCCTGTGTGTCTCTCTCTCTCTCGCCTCTGTGTGTGTGTCTCTCTCTCTCTCTCGCCTGTGTGTGTCTCTCTCTCTCTCGCCTCTCTGTGTGTCTCTCTCTCTCTCGCCTCTCTGTGTGTCTCTCTCTCTCTCGCCTCTCTGTGTGTCTCTCTCGCCTCTCTGTGTGTCTCTCTCTCTCTCTCGCCTCTGTGTGTGTCTCTCTCTCTCTCTCGCCTCTGTGTGTGTCTCTCTCTCTCTCGCCTCTGTGTGTGTGTCTCTCTCTCTCTCTCGCCTCTGTCTCTCTCTCTCTCGCCTGTGTGTGTCTCTCTCTCTCGCCTGTGTGTGTCTCTCGCCTCTGTGTGTGTCTCTCTCTTTCTCGCCTCTGTGTGTCTCTCTCTTTCTCGCCTCTGTGTGTGTCTCTCTCTCTCTCGCCTCTGTGTGTGTCTCTCTCTCTCTCGCCTCTGTGTGTGTCTCTCTCTCTCGCCTCTGTGTGTCTCTCTCTCTCTCGCCTGTGTGTCTCTCTCTCTCTCTCGCCTGTGTGTGTCTCTCTCTTTCTCGCCTCTGTGTGTGTCTCTCTCTTTCTCGCCTCTGTGTGTGTCTCTCTCCTCTGTGTGTGTGTCTCTCTCTCTCGCCTCTGTGTGTCTCTCTCTCTCTCGCCTGTGTGTGTGTGTCTCTCGCCTGTGTGTATGTGTCTCTCGCCTGTGTGTGTGTCTCTCGCCTGTGTGTGTGTCTCTCGCCTGTGTGTGTGTCTCTCGCCTCTGTGTGTGTCTCTCGCCTCTGTGTGTGTCTCTCGCCTCTGTGTGGTGTGTCTCTCGCCTCTGTGTGTGTCTCTCTCGCCTCTGTGTGTGTCTCTCTCGCCTCTGTGTGTCTCTCTCGCCTCTGTGTGTGTCTCTCGCCTCTGTGTGTGTCTCTCGCCTCTGTGTGTGTCTCTCTCTCGCCTCTGTGTGTGTCTCTCTTTCGCCTCTGTGTGTGTGTCTCTCTTTCGCCTCTGTGTGTGTGTCTCTCTCTCGCCTCTGTGTGTGTGTGTGTGTGTCTCTCGCCTGTGTGTGTGTGTGTCTCTCTCTTTCGCCTGTGTGTGTGTGTGTGTCTCTTTCGCCTGTGTGTGTCTCTCTCTCTCTCTCTCGCCTGTGTGTGTGTGTCTCTCGCCTCTGTGTGTGTGTCTCTCTCTCTCTCGCCTCTGTGTGTGTCTCTCTCTTGCCTCTGTGTCTCTCTCTCTCGCCTCTGTGTGTGTCTCTCTCTCTTGCCTCTGTGTGAGTGTCTCTCTCTCTCGCCTGTGTGTGTGTCTCTCTCTCTTGCCTCTGTGTGTGTCTCTCTCTCTTGCCTCTGTGTGTGTCTCTCTCTCTTGCCTCTGTGTGTCTCTCTCTCTCTCGCCTCTGTGTGTGTCTCTCTCGCCTCTTTGTGTGTTTCTCTCTCTCTCTCTCTCGCCTCTGTGTGTCTCTCTCTCTCTCTCTCTCTCTCGCCTCTGTGTGTGTCTCTCTCTCTCTCGCCTCTGTGTGTGTCTCTCTCTCTCTCTCGCCTCTGTGTGTGTCTCTCTCTCTCTCTCGCCTCTGTGTGTGTCTCTCTCTCTCTCTCGCCTCTGTGTGTGTCTCTCTCTCTCTCGCCTCTGTGTCTCTCTCTCTCTCTCTCTCTCTCTCTCTCGCCTCTGTGTGTCTCTCTCTCTCTCTCTCTCTCGCCTCTGTGTGTCTCTCTCTCTCTCTCGCCTCTGTGTGTCTCTCTCTCTCTCTCTCTCTCGCCTCTGTGTGTCTCTCTCTCTCTCTCTCGCCTCTGTGTGTGTGTCTCTCTCTCTCTCTCGCCTCTGTGTGTCTCTCTCTCTCGCCTCTGTGTGTCTCTCTCTCTCTCTCTCGCGCCTCTGTGTGTCTCTCTCTCTCGCCTCTGTGTGTGTCTCTCTCTCTCTCTCTCTCGCTCCTCTGTGTGTCTCTCTCTCTCTCTCTCTCTCGCCTCTGTGTGTGTCTCTCTCTCTCGCCTCTGTGTGTCTCTCTCTCTCTCGCCTCTGTGTGTCTCTCTCTCTCTCGCCTCTGTGTGTCTCTCTCTCTCTCGCCTCTTTGTGTGCGTGTGTCTCTCTCGCCTGTGTGTCTCTCTCTCGCCTGTGTGTGTCTCTCTCTCTCTCGCCTCTGTGTCTCTCTCTCACCTCTGTGTGTGTCTCTCTCTCTCTCTCTCTCTCTCTCGCCTCTGTGTGTCTCTCTCTCTCTCTCTCGCCTCTGTGTGTCTCTCTTTTGCCTGTGTGTGTGTCTCTCTCGCCTGTGTGTCTCTCTCGCCTCTGTGTCTCTCTCTCACCTCTGTTTGTGTCTCTCTCTCTCTTGCCTGTGTGTGTGTGTGTCTCTCTCTCGCCTGTGTGTGTCTCTCGCCTCTGTGTGTCTCTCTCTCTCTCTCTCTCTCTCGCCTGTCTCTGACACACACACACACACGCTCGCGTGTCTCTGTGCGTCTCTCTCTCTCTCCTCTGTGCGTCTCTCTCTCTCTCGCCTGTGTGTGCATCTCTCTCTCTCGCCTGTCTCTGAAACACTCTCTCTCTCTCTCTCTCTCTCTCTCTCTCTTTCTCACGTGTGTAAGTGAAGAGAGTAAGACTGTGACATTGGTGACACGCTAGTGATTTTTATTAGTTTTGTGCTCTTTGGTCTGTTATTAATTAGAAAACTCCAAAACTCGTGTTTGTTCCACATCAGATGTGTGAAGTTCAACACGTTCCAAACCACTTCTACAACTGAAACTGTCTTCATTTATTTATTTGATCAATGAATGTTCATGTTGAATGCATTAAATTATTTCTTTCTTTCTCTCAGGAGGAGGGGCGTGGTCAGGGTTTTACCGAGGGCTCGTATCAGGGCCAGCAGCTGTTCCGCTGTGAGGATGAGTGCGGCGTCTTCGTTGCTCTTGATAAACTGGAGCTCTGGGAGGACGAGGAGCTGGAGGTGGATCACCTGAGCCTGGTGGACAACGAGCCGGACGTGGAAAGAGATTTCCCTCCTCTGGAGCTCAACTCTCGTGTCCTGGTGCAAACACACGAGGGCCCTGAACGTGGCACAGTCATCTTCTGCGACCTTTTACCTGGCAACGAGACCCTCGGCTATTACGTCGGTGTCGATATGGTAATAAAAAAAAAAGTAGATGAATTGCACTCTTACAGGTTCCCTAAAGCCCCTTTCACATACGGAATCCATTTCTGTATGAGGTCAAAACAGCACATAATTCATAATTTTTATTCCCACTTAATCTTCCATGAAGATTATGCAATGCGTCATGACGTAGTTGCCCGTTCTCTATAGAGAACTTTAACTGAATACACCCACTTTCACTTTTTTCACTTCTTACTCACCTTAGTTTGTCATTTGAGCGAAGGTCATTACATCCTTCCTCTGAGGCACGTAACACCAGCTGACCGCGTTTTTCGACCTGCTCTTTATGCAGCATCAGGAGCGGCGTAACACACTTGGAGGAAAGCGCTATCCGCCTACTTCCACACGCATGAGCTCACAGATGCCCATGATTGGCTAGTGTTGCTGTAATTGATAGAAGTGAGAGAGTATGCCCCACCTCCCTCCCTGAGAGCACGGCCAATTTTGCTCTCCTGGCTCCAGATCAGGGTTTGATCTCCGCATGACCGAGCGAACGCTTTTCTCTTATTTATTACCAATTGAATAAAAACGACCACCTGATTAAAGTGGTCTTGAGGAGCTTCCAGGTGAACTGTAACACTGTTTGACTCGAGCGATACCCCTTTTCAACCAACAGGGACCAGGTTCTTGAACCGGGTCCGTTCAGGATTCTTTGAGTCTTGGTGGCAGCTAGCGAACTGGCCCACGTTTTCACCAGTTTTGAACAGAACTGTTATAATCAAGGATGCATCATGAAAGGGAGTAAACAATCGTAGCAAGATGGTGGTGCACATTGATTACCTTTTGAGCTTGTAATAATAAAAAGAAGAATAATGTTTTATTACTTATATAGCGCATTTTGCGTGCACTTAAAATATCGTACATAAACAAAATAAAAGAATATAAATGAAAGGATATCCTAAGGATAATATAAAAAACAAATATTGCTAAGCTGTGAAAAATATCTATTATTAAAAGCTAAATTAATGTGTTTTAAGTAAAGATTTAAAGCTAGACGGCCTTTCAGTTTCATAAAATCGGTAAAATTTAGGTATTTCTGAAATGTGGTCATTGTGATATATGTTTATTTCTGTAATATCTGACAAAATATCAGGCCATTCTGTGGCTGGGAATTTATTTAATTTGAGGGGATTAAAGCAAATAACGTGCATGAAATCGCTCGCTTTGTGCAGTCAAGCAGACAGAGGAAGTCTGTGTGTGTGCGCATGCGCAGGTTTCCCTTTGAGCGTGCACTGACCGTTCCATCATTCTGTCGCTAAACAAACAGCTGATCACACCGAGGTGCTCGCTGAGTGCCGATATTTATTAGTTTGGTCCTGCATTTCCTTTCCTTCGTATATAACATAACGTCTTATTTTTTTCGCGGTGCGGTTTCCATCAAATCCTGTGCTCTGATTGGCTGGTGAGCAGGTCCGTATCCTATGATATGGACCTCTGGCGACTCGCTTGTTCACAGCAACAACAAACGTAGCAATTTTTGTCAACGTTTATTTTCGCATTTCTCAGGAGAATAGCATTAATTTTACAGCATGGATAGCGATAACGACAGTCTTCACAGCGAAAACGAGTTTTACTACCCTGAGGAAGAAGAAATAAAAGAAAAACATTTCAGGAGAAAGCTAAAAACCTCTAACTGTTGCTAACGCTGAGCAAAAACATGGCTGAATCCTGAATGTCTCAATTTTGTATAAATAGGGGACTACATAGGCAGCAAAATGTAGGTTTTTCCTGCCATGGAAGTGCACTTGTATACCGAGGAGGAAGCCATTTGCATTACAGCCGTGAACGAGGATTCAAAATGGCGTCTTGGCTCGATTTTCCCTTTCGGGCGCTCTCGTTTTCTGTTAGAATTTGGTAAAGAAAAAAATTAAATATATTATTTACCAGCTTGAGGTCGGTCCGTATGGTGAAATACCGTGACCTCGGCCTTGAATACTGACCTCGGCCCAGAGGGCCTCGTTCAGTACTTTCAAGACCTCGGTCACGGTATTTCACCATACAGACCTCCCAGCTCGTAAATAACATATATTTCTTCTCACTTTCCGTTACTGTAGTCGCTCTTTCATGTTTCATTCACACACTCGCGTCCTCCATTTTTCTCTCCTGTTTCAAATTTGTATCCCACAATGCCTTGCGTGAACAGGGAAAGCCCACCATGTGATGCATGACGTAGTATCTTGTATTGCGTCATGGTGAAGCAGGAAAAAATAGCGGAGAATTTAGAGCCACGTGGAGATAGTCATTAATTGTTGTATTAAAAAAAAATAAAATTGTGATTCGAGTTCAGTCCACGGAACAAAAATAATTGGGTGTTGGGGAAAATTCTTTTTATGACCTACACTTGAAAAATCTGAAAGGCAGTCTAGCTTTAAAACTAGATAAATCATCAGCATCTCTAACTCTGGCAGCGTATTCCAAAGCTTTGTTTTATTCTTGCAGGTATTTGTTTTTGGCCCTTTTTTTTTTTTTTCTCTTTTCCTAAAGATGTATCCTTCTGCATTGCTGCGCTCCACTTCCTGTCCAAACTAATGACATGCTCGCTGATGTCATCACGGTTTGCGCTAAAAAACAACCCGATATATTTTGGTTCCAGCTGGAAGCCAAGTTTTCAAACTAATGGCACCAGTTTATTTTGGGTCGAAATGCTGTGAACGATTCAAATTTTGGTGCACAAGCAAGAACTCGTTCCCTGTTGCTTGAAAAAGGATATGAAATGAGATGAGGTGTGTGTGTGTTTTGTCCCCCCCCCCCCATAAGAGAAAATAAATGGTGGATGCGGCAAGACACACAAGTTGTACCTGCTTATGTCCTGCCTATTCATCGAGTGTTCTCTGTCTGTACTTGGGCGATTTTTGATTTTATTGTACGCTCGGTAAAAATTCTCCAATTTCTCCGAGTATGTTCTCAGCCTTACACACACTTCCTCCGGCAACTTTTTTTTTTTTCTTTTTGGATTGTTTAATTCTGTGCAGAGGGAAAGCAAACCAAATAAAGTATCAAATGAATCAATTTTGCTCTGATTCCGACTCCACAAAGGGATTAATAGGTGTAAAAACACACTTAGAACAGCAAGTTCTTGTCTAAGGAAATGGCACACACTGGTTGAGTTTTCCCTTTAGGAGCTATTTTCCGTCACTGTTTGCATGCAGCGAGATGCAGTAACTAGATGAGAAGTCACCGAGACGTGTCCAAGCACACGAGACGTGTCCTCTTGCCTTCCGCGTGCAGTCAGCCAGCGGCCCACTCGTCCGTCGGCTCGAAACAAAAGCGCAGTCACACTTCAGAGATGGGCGGATGGAGGGATGAGAAGGGAGGGAGAGATGGAGGGACAGCATGAGCAGCGTTGTGGAGGGCAGCCAAATGCTCGGACAAGACACTGCCATCTCTTTCTCTCTCTCTCTCTCACACACACACACACACACACACACACACACCGAGAGTCCACCAGTGGTTTGAGGCGCAGCCCTTTAGCACAGAGCAGAGATTGTTCGCAGAATAGTTCGTTCTCAGTAGGACAGGTTGGTTTGATCTGCCTGTTAGAGAGTAAAGTCATAGTTGTTCTTATGAAATTGGTGATTAATTGAGAGCTGAGCTTGTGCAAAGTTCACTCGGTTATGTGTGTATGTTGTGACAAATCGTACAGCTGTCACATGACTGATGAGAATTAAAATTCGAGGTGTTAGCCGGTATTTTTTATTTTTTTTTGGATACAGCTGCAGATCATTTGGAACAGAGGTGTAGCCAAAGCCAGAATAGAGCAGGATATAGTGACCTCTCTCTGATCTGTGTGTGTTTGGTGTGTAATATATCCAAGGCACTGGTTGATCTCAGGGCTCAAGAAGTCAGTGAAGGGTTTGTGTATGATGCGCTAGTCCAGCGTCAGTAATAGGGTGCTGTACGTCTCGCCCTCAGGACAATCCCATCGGAGACTGGGACGGCGTGATCGACGGGAAACTGCTGTGTAATTTCGCCAGCCTTGAGCACACCCGTCTTGTTCCCATCGGTGATGTCATGCCAGGTGAGTGCTTTGCCTTTTTTTTTTTTTTTTCAATTAAAAAAAAAAATTTATTCATCAGCTTTTAAATTGAAGTGTGTTTAAGAGCTCAAGCTACTTTGTGGTTGGTGTGTTCTGTAAGAAGATGTTTCTGTCTTTTTGTGTTTTTTTTTTTTTTTTAATTTGTTGTACTGCAGAATGAACATCACAGCTGAATGTAAACATGCGAGTGCTTTTACGATGAGAATAAGACGTTTAGCGTGCACAGTGTAACACAACGCTCTTTACTAAACAGGTCATGTTTGAAAATGTGTGTCGTCGTTGTTGTTGTTTAATAAAGAAAAGTCAGTGATGTGGTGAGATTTTCTGTAATGAGACGTTTATGGAAGGAGTCTCCAGTGTCGGCTCTTGAGGAGAGTCAGAGAAGAGTGTCCAGGGCTGAGCAGTGGTGTGTGTGTGTGTGTGTAGCTTTTAAGTGAAAAGACGCCTTGTTTCCTGGATGTTCAGCAACATTCAGTGTAACTATAAACGGACAAATAATGTGACTCATGGTGTTGCAATTTGAAATATTTCAGTGTGATAACTTGGTCTTTAAAGGTCCCAGTGGTAAGACAATGATGGAAGTTAAACGACAGATTTATTATAATTTTTTGTGCGTCTATAGTAATTATGAGTGATTAGTATGGGAGTGGTAATGCCTGTATGAATCGCAGAGACGGATGTGTTCTTGTCACATGGAAAATTCCATGTGTAACTAAAACACTTCATTTTAATACAAACTGATTGTTTTGACCTTTATTATAAGCACTTGCTGTAGAGTGTGTGGTCGCACTTGATCAGTAGTCGGCCATGTGATCATGAGATGTGTGTGTGTGTGTGTGGGAGAGAGAGAGAGAGATTCTGTTAGCCTGCAAACAGACCCGCTTTTGTCTAAAAGCCTGTTTTTGAAACTGAAGTGTCCAAGGCTTCAGCTTTGTATGTTCAGTTTTCCGTGTGTGTGTGTGTGTGTGTGTGTATTTCCCAGTGATGTTTCACTATAGTGTGAAGGTGGGTAATATTGTTTAGGCCGTTTGTGAGACTTATGAGATGTGTCGGCTCACAAAGCGCAGCCTTTTCTTGATCGAGGAGATAAACGAATGAACAGCTTGTTGTTCTGTTGTTTTGTAATCGTTCTTTTCCCCTCCTCAGATTTCCTACAGTCAACTCTGGAATTACTGGGACAAGGCTTGTGTGATGATTTTTTTTTTTAAATTTTATCTTCCCCTGAGAATTTCTACTATTTTATGTTAAAGGAGAGTAAGAGAGAGGAAATAATAATAATTGTGCGGTCAGGCACTGCTTGTTGGCAGTGGTAATTGTGAATTCCCCCGGTGATTGTACGGAAAAGTTGTCTAATAGTCACGTGACTGAATTTGTGTGAACGTACCTGAGCTGTAAATGTGATTTCTGCCCCCAGATTAACACAGGCTAGATAACTGACCCTGAATGCACACTTGCCGAATGTTGAGTTGAACTTAGAGACAGATTAATAAATGTATGGATTCTGTTTCATATTAATGAAATAAAAAAAAAAATTCTCCATTTTTCGTCAGTCCCGAGAACACGTGAGAGTGGAAAAGGGGCGGGGCTTCCAAACGGTGTCGCTTCAAAACACCTTTGAACTGTTAATTGTTAAACTCCTGTGTCAACTTCAGTTTTCATGTAGAACTGGAGAATCTCAGTATTTCTGCACCTCCTGGTTGACGTTTTATACCGGATAAAAGTCACGACGATGATTTTCGGACGCTGTACTTTCTTTGACTTTCTAAATACGGTGGAATTTTTGTGGAAATTAGTTTTAGAGCTTACTGTATGAGCTTATGACTAGAAAAAGAGTGTGATGATTGTTCTGATTTGGTGTGTGTGTGTGTGTGTGTAGAGTACTCCATGCAGGACCCGAGGCTGTCCAAAGCCAGCTTTAGTGAGAGGAGGAGCAGTGAGAAGTCTGGCAGTCAGAGCAAACCAAAGAGCAAAGGTACTGCGTCCTCACTCGCACTCCTCACGGCCTGGCTCTAAACTCATTAACACACTCCTCCTACTCCCTTCTAATCCCTATGTTTAGTTTTGCAGCTGTACGTACTACGTTCAAACAGATTTGTGTGTTTCCTTATGAATGAGGCTCTTGTGCACTTTCGAAATAAAACATTTCCCAACAGCTCCAAATTTATAAACTGTACTGCAACACTGGGGTCTCAAAATGGCGGCGTTCACAAAACTTTGATTAGTGGTTGATGCTAACTGTAATTACAGAATAATTTAATGTCTTTTCTAAATATTTAACACCACATCTGAGGTAACTTTTGCTATTCCAGACAATTTAGTCTCATTTCCACTGTTGTATATTGTTTACCAGTTTAACATGATGGTCTGTCTGTTTTAGCATGATACATTGTTAGCCTGGGTTATTAGCCAGTCGCCTTGGTTCTCAGCAGCAGTGTTGTTCCTCTGTGTGTGTGTGTGTGTGTGTGTGTGTGTGTGTGTGTGTGTGTTGAAAGTTCATATGAACACACTAAGTGAGTTAAAACATTTTGTAAGTGACAAATTTTAGCTTCATCTAGTTTCAGACTGAGAGCTTTTGTGGTGAAAATGTAAACCGTGTGTGTGTGCTGGTTAAAGAGCCACTTCACCCTCACAATGCTAATGTGGCTAATGAAAAAGGAAAGCTGGGGTTGCTGATACACATCACGGTCTCTGGTGAAATGAATTTTTCAGCCTCGTTATCCGAGTCGAAGGAAACATCAGTCAGATGTCCGCTGTGAGGGGAAGCGACACTGAAATCTACTGATGAGACAAAGATCTGATTTTCCTTCCTTTATCTTTCTTTCTGTTTCTCTTTTTCCTTGTTTTTCTTTCCTTCTGTGTTCCTTTTTCTTTTCATTATTTCTTTTTCATACTGTTCTTTTTTCTTTTCCCCTCTTTGTCTATTTTCATTTTTCTTTCTTTTAGCCTTTTCTTCTAGTTTTCTTTCTTTTAGTTTTAGTTTTCTTTCTTTTAGCTTTCTTTGTTTTAGATTTTCTTTCTTTCTTTTAGCCTTTTTTTTCTAGTTTTCTTTCTTTTTCTTTTTAGTATTCATTCCTTTTTTAGTTCTTTTTCTTTCTTTCTTTCTTAGCCTTTTCTTCTAGTTTTCTTTATTTTTAGTATTCTCTTCTCTATTTCTTCTTTCTTTTAGTTTTCTTTCTTTTAGCTTTTTCTTTGTTTTTAGCTCTCTTTTTCTTTCTTTCTTTCTTTCTTTCTTTCTTTCTTTCTTTCTTTCTTTCTTTTAGCCTTTTCTAGTTTTCTTTCTTTTTAGTATTCTCTTCTGTTTTCTTTTAGTTTGTTTTCTTTGTTTTAGCCTTTCTTTCTTTCTTTCTTTCTTTCTTTCTTTCTTTCTTTCTTTCTTTCTTTCTTTCTTTCTTTCTTTCTTTCTTTCAGCCTTTTCTTCTAGTTTTCTTTTTAGTATTCTCTTTCTTTTTTCTTTTAGCTTTTTCTTTGTTTTTAGCTTTGTTTTCTTTCTTTCTCTTTCTTTTAGCCTTTTCTTCTATTTTTCTTTCTTTTTAGTATTCTCTTCTTTCTTTTATCTTAGTTTTCTTATTTTAATATTCTCTTCTTTCTTTTAGCCTTCTTTCTTTGTTTTAGCTTTTTTTTTGTTTTAGCTTTTTCTTCATACTTTCTTTTATCTTTTAGTTTGCTTTTTTTAGCTTTTTTTCTTTTAGTATTCTGTCTTCTTTTTTTTTTCCTTCCTTTCTTCCTTCCTTCCCAGTTTCCCTTCCTCACCTTAGTTTTGTGGAGTTTTTCTGCTGTACATGTTCTGTTTAGACCATTTTCTCTCTCTCTCTCTCTCTCTCTCTCTCTCTCTGACGCTGTATGTTGAATGTGTGATGTAGGATTGGCTCTGCAGGCTGCCAGCAGAAGCAAGTCTGAGTTTTATTATACACTAAACGGCAGCTCTGTGGATCACCCGAGCCAGTCCAAATCCAAAAGCACGTGGTACATAGACGAAGGTAAACAGCAGCCGAGGGAGATGGGAATGTTCACCGGGAATCGGAGAGGATAAAATCATCCACAAATCTTATCAGCAAGAGAAGCGCCCACTTGGCTAAACTCACGCTGAACACGTGTCTACATTACCGTAGCGTGGGAGACTTTCACTGCTGGAGCTTGCTGCTAAGATTTTCTCACGTCTCTCTACGACGCTGTCACATCAACTAGTGTTTTCCCAGGCGTCCTCGTTCTCCCCATCACCTGCATGAAAACACCATTTGGAGGGGTTTCTGTGGGATCTGTGGGTGGGTTCGTGTGCGTGGAGGAAGGCGTACTGTTGTGTTGCATGTTACACGGGTCACTGCATTGCTGCGTTTCTGGTTCCTCACTTTCTGCTTTTCCCTTCATCACATTTCAGCAGTCATGTGACTAGAAAACTTTCATGCATCCATGTGGAAAAGTGCTCTCCGTACTCACACCACCTTCTTTACTTTTACTCCAGTTTTCATGAGAGAGAGAGAGAGAGAGAGATCTGGTTTCCAAAAAGTGAGTTGAGTTCAATCAGAGAAGGCAATCGGATCTTTAAATTCGGTTGATTTTAATTGGTTAAGTGTAGAAGTCCATTTCTGCCAGGTAGAAAATAAAGGAAAAAAATGTATAATCCATTTGTCTTTGACTGCAGTAGCATGTCAAAATGTGACTTTGAAATCTGACTTGATATCTCAAAAGCTGGGGATAAGAATCAGAGATTTGAGAATTCAGGATTTTGGGATGTATTCAAGAAATATGGACCTGGGTCCGGTTGTTCAAAACATGGTTATCTTTTAACCAGTGGTTCAATCACTATTTAACATTATGCTAAATATAACCTACTGGTAAACTGTTGTTCGAAACTCCGTTAAAGTTAACACACCTCCCAGCCTCCGTTATCATTTTACCAAGTGGTTATGTAAAGATCAAAATGGCGTTCATCTTGCAGGCGAAAGCTACTGGCATGTTCCCGATTGTTAATGCACACCATCCAAAACATTTCAGACGAAGACCAAATGAATTACTTCGATACAATTACGCAGAACTTTGACATCGGTACCAATTTGGTCAAGAATCTCTCTGTTATATATTCGATTTGTTGCACGAAGATTTGGAACGGCCAACATGAAGCCGTGCGTTGTCTGTTGAGGAGCAGGTGCTCGTTGCCCTTAGATTTTATGTAAGTGGCAGCTTTTTCCAAGTCATCAGCGATATAATGGGTGTCGGGAAAGGAACGGTTAGTAGAGTGGTTAATGAAGTGATCAATGCCCTTGTGTCCAAGTCCAATCAGTACATTACATGGCTTTGTGACGACATACAGGTGCAGCGAATTAAGGAAGGGTTTTACCTTTCTGGCGGTTTTCCAAATGTCCATGGCTGTATAGATGGTAACCCATATCTTGTCGCAAAGGTGGGCGTGGGATTGATTTTGACATGGTGTGGTGTCATAACCAACTGGTTCAGGCTAAACCAATTGGTTTGCTAATGGTGTGGTTAAATTAGTTTCAAGAAATGATTTTTTTTTTTTAATGGCTAGTTAAAATTGTAACAGAGGGTTACAGGTTAACTTGCCGTTAAAATAACCATGCTTTGAACAACCGGACCCTGGACTTTCAGAATCCTAAGCTACTCGTCTAAGAACGGCCTTATTATTTATTTATTTTTTTTTTCCTCTAACTTTTATTAAAGATCACATTACCAGAGAGATTTTTGACAAACAAGTTAAAATATACCCCTGTTACCCGATCAGTACCCGTTTGTGGTCAACTTTGTCAGCACGAATTCTTCAAGGATGAAATGAGGCTCCAACTAAACTATTCAGGGGCTGTAAAGTCACTTAATATTAGGATTTGCAACCTCCTCAAACTAGATCGAATAAGGTTGAAACAAAAAAATGGTCAAAAATGGGGTTGCTTAAAGGAACAGTCCACTGTACTTCCATAATGAAATATGCTCTTATCTGAATTGAGACGAGCTGCTCCGTACCTCTCCGAGCTTTGCGCGACCTCCCAGTCAGTCAGACGCAGTCAGACGCGCTGTCACTCCTGTTAGCAATGTAGCTAGGCTCAGCATGGCCAATGGTATTTTTTGGGGCTGTAGTTAGATGCGACCAAACTCTTCCGCGTTTTTCCTGTTTACATAGGTTTATATGACCAGTGATATGAAACAAGTTCAGTTACACAAATTGAAACGTAGCGATTTTCTATGCTATGGAAAGTGCGCACTATAATGACAGGCGTACTAACACCTTCTGCGCGCTTCGGCAGCGCATTGATACGGAGCTCAGATATCAATGCGCTGCCGAAGCGCGCAGAAGGTGTTAGTACGCCTGTCATTATAGTGCGCACTTTCCATAGCATAGAAAATCGCTACGTTTCAATTTGTGTAACTGAACTTGTTTCATATCACTGGTCATATAAACCTATGTAAACAGGAAAAACGTGGAAGAGTTTGGTCGCATCTAACTACAGCCCCAAAAAATACCATTGGCCATACTGAGCCTAGCCACATTGCTAACAGGAGTGACAGCGCGTCTGACTGACTGGGAGGTCACGCAAAGCTCGGACAGGTACGGAGCAGCTCGTCTCAATTCAGATAAGAGCATATTTCATTATGGAAGTACGGTGGACTGTTCCTTTAATAGTACGTCAGGCTGCCATGTGCATGTATTCAAACAAATGGCTAATTTGCAGGTGGGATGGTATTAGTTCTTCATGCAAAGCTAATCCTCACTTCACAACTACTTATTGTACTTCAGTAATACTTGATCCATTCCATATAATCCACTTTGGTGCGCAGAAGTAAAAACTTTGAGCTCTTATAATCCTGAGATAATAAGTCAGAAGATTGAGAAGACAAATTTTGAGTAAATAAAATTTTGTCCTACTTCTGCTCCCAAAACTAAAAATATTTTATTCATTTTTTTCCTCCTTTCCTTCCTGGTAGAAATGGACTTCCATGGTTCAGGAATCAGGACGAGTGTGTGTGTGTTTTTTTTTTTTTTAAGTTTGCTTTTCCACATCGGTTCGTTGTTCATACATTACTGGATATTCCAGGTTTTAATTGAATGTTAATCGACTCCTCTCTGTTCTCCCCACCTGCCAGTGGGTGAAGACCCAGCCAAGTCCCTGACGGAAACGCCCCCCGACTTCAACCAGGCCTCGCCACCTCCCCGAGCACCGCCCACCGCCCCCTCACTGTCCAGCGACAACAAATTCCACTCGCTGCCCTTTAGCCTGAGTCGCAAGAGTGGCCCCAATGGGAGCATGAGCCATGGGCCGCTCTCGCTATCCGTCCAGTCGGTGATGGGAGAACAGCAGGAGGCTCCGCCCCCTCCGACAGCTCCCTCTCCGAGGCCACCGTCGCCTAAAGGTCAGCCGGGGTTAGAGGTCGGGTCACTGGTGGAGGTGAAGGAGAATCCGCCCCTGTGTGGGGTGATACGCTGGGTGGGCCTGCCCCCTGGACTACTGGAGCCTCTCGCAGGGCTGGAGCTGGTCAGTGAGCTGATAATTTTACAGATGGAACAAAATAAAGAATAAGTAACATTAAATCAAATATATGTGACATTCAAATGTCAGTGTAAGTTTTGCTTTTAATTGTCTATTTATGAATAAAGTAGGATTCTATTTATTATCAGTGTTTTAGTAGAGATAATGTAATTATCTAGTGATAATTAATGGATGAAAAATTTAATTATGTATTTATTCAGAAATAACACATTAGTGTGCACAAATGATTATTTATATTGATATAAATATTATGCAGGTATTTATTATTATTATTATTATTATAGACAACACATCACCTGCAAGTTACCCTACAGCTCTGTCTATATAAAAAAAAAAAAAAAAAAGTCTTCTACTGTGTCGTGTGTGTGTGTATACAGGAAGAGGAGTGTGTAGGATGCACTGATGGTACTTTTAAAGGCACACGCTACTTTACCTGTCCTCCAAAGAAAGCTTTGTTTGTGAAACTGAAATGCTGCCGACCAGATTCTCGATTCCCTTCACAACATCATTCACCCAATCCAATCGAACGCTGTAATTCTATAGGTAACACACACACACACACACACACACACACACACACACACACACACACACACACAGCTGTTCAAGCACAGAGAATGGCAACTTTTATTTCACACAGAGTTTTATTTCTGTAATTATTAACGTGTGTGTTGTAGCGTTTGGTGGTTACCTGAGTGAGGTGGTGAATGAGAACACTCCTCCTCGTACAGAGAGTGATGGCCTGGACGTGATGGTTGGGAAGAAGAAAGGCATTCAAGGCCATTACAACTCCTGTTACTTAGACTCAACACTCTTCTGGTACACACACACACACACACACTCAAGCTTAAGTCATAAACACACAAACATGTTTGTCTTCATCTTGGATGTTTTGTAAAGCCTCGCTCAATATTCCTTCCTTTTTTGCTTCTACTATTTTTCCTTTTTGCTCTTTTGTAAAAAAAAAAAAAAAAGTATGTTTTTAATATTTTTGCCCTTTTTTGTTCTCCGTTGTATCTTTTTTTGTTTTTTGCATTTTTCTTATTTTTATCATTTTTTAAATTTTTAAAAAATCTTTTTACATTTTTTTTTATTTTTCTCTTTGCTAATTTTTAATTTTTCTACTTTATTTGCCTTATTTTTTTTTGCACTTTTTTTTTTTACTTTTATTTAATTTTTGCATTTTTCATTTCCAATTTGGTCTCGTCTCTTTTTTCATTCCCCCCCCCCCTTTTCTTCTTTGTTTTCTTTTAATTTTTAAAAAAATGTTTTGTTTATCTTCACTTTGTCGTCGTGTTTTTCTCTTTTATGCTTTTCTTGTCTTCAATTGCTTCAGTTTCTCTTTTCTCTGTTTTATTGAATTATTTTTCATTTCATTTTTCTTTTCTTTTATGCACTCTTAACCTTCTGTCTCTTTTCCCCCTCTCAGTCTGTTCTCGTTTAGCTCGGTGTTGGACACGGTGTTACTGAGGCCCAAGTCTAAGACTGATGTCGAGTACTACCTGGAGACACAGGAGCTTTTACGCACTGAGATAGTCAACCCACTGCGGATGTGAGTCTCGGATACAAACGCACGTTTTATACACATTACTCCTTTACGAACACCAGATCTTCAGCGGAGAAGTTTTTATGTCTTTTTCCTTTTGTATAATAGTCATGGTTACGTCTGCGCAACTAAGATCATGAAGTTGCGGAGAATTCTAGAAAAGGTGGAGGCTGCGTCAGGATTCACGTCTGAAGAGAAAGGTGAGGATGTCTGCCCGCGTTCCTCGGCTGACGTTTTTAATTATACGATGCTGAACTCTAAAGTAGTCGGACTGTTAGGAGTGTATATGCAGACACCACAGAAATAGTGCCACACTTTAAGAAGTCGCACACTTTCCACACACTGTTCAGATTGTAAATCGGGTAATGTGTGGATATGTCGCCCCCTACTGACAGTGAAGTGAGTCAGCAGGCTGGTGTGGTGGTGACTTCATGACCTGCGCTGAACTCTGTGGAGTCAATTGGACTTTTTTTTTTTTCTTCCCCTCCTTACAGATCCTGAAGAGTTTCTCAACATCCTGTTTCACCACATCCTGAGGGTCGACCCTCTGCTTAGGCTACGGTGAGGATTTTTTCTGTTAAGTTTGCAATATTCAACACACACACACACGGCAGACCGAGCAAGATCAAACTAAAATACTTCAGCAATAGTGATCAACATATGAAAGGGAAAAAAAAAAACAGGATGTAGTTTAGAGGCTTCAGTTTTTTAAACGTGGACCATCACGGCTTCTGTAGCAGATCCTCTGTCTGTCCTTTATCGATCACATGCGTTTATGTAAATTAATAACAAATTTAATTTCTAGCCCCCCCACCCCCCCAACGAATTTATTCTCTGCTTCAAGTTCAAAACTTGTGGTTTTAGTCTGTTAGTGCAGAACAAAACACAAGTATTTCTTGTTTATAACCACATACTAATCACTAATGGTCAAACATACTCCTTTTTATCCATTTACAGTTACATTTAATGTTGTGGAACATCCATGAAACAAGGTCCTTTTATTTTTATACTGCTATAAGCAGCTCTAAACACTTGTGCTCTCATTACATTACACGTTCTTCTTCTCTCTTCATGAATATTTTCGAGATCAGTGACACTGGAGACTCCTTCCTCTTCCGTAAATGTTCTAAAAGTTGCCTTAGAGAAAGCTTCAGCTTGTCAATTATAAATAGACATTTATCTCTGTTAAATACCAGTTTGTTACTATAGAAACGATAATATATTAGAAGGAGCGAATTATATTAATGCATTAATATAAACTTGCGCAGCACTGATATTGGATCTGCTGTTGGGGGGAAAATTAATCAACACACCATGACCAATCAGAATTGAGAATTAGGTGTAATAATAGCGCCATGGTATATTTAACAGTTATTCCATGAAATCGAGTCGTACACGAGCCGATAGCCGATGAGGCGCGTAGCACCGAGTTGTCTGTAATCCATGTACGACGAGATTGAGTGGAATAACTGTTTTATTCTATCCACATGCTCTGTTTCTCAAAATCCAGTGAATTTTTATTTTTTACAAATTCGACAAATAAAAACTTGTCCGACAGAATCATTTCCACTTAGGCGGACGACTTAAAAACCTATCGATGGCTGCATGAATTGACTTTAGTGTTGTGTTTTTTTTTTTTTGTTTTTTTTTTTTTGTAGAAAGTGCCGTCTCGCTGTCGTGCCGAGGTATAGAATAGCTTTAGACGTTTATTTAATTCTTCCTTGGACATTTCAGTTCTGTAATTTTCAAACTTCTTTGAGCTTCTGAACCAGGCTAAAAAAAATTCAACAAATTTTAATGCTTAAAGGAACAGTCCACCGTACTTCCATAATGAAATATGCTCTTATCTGAATTGAGACGAGCTGCTCCGTACCTGTCCGAGCTTTGCGCGACCTCCCAGTCAGTCAGACGCAGTCAGACGCGCTGTTACTCCTGTTAGCAATGTAGCTAGGCTCAGCATGGCCAATGGTATTTTTTGGGGCTGTAGTTAGATGCGACCAAACTCTTCCGCGTTTTTCCTGTTTACATAGGTTTATATGACCAGTGATATGAAACAAGTTCAGTTACACAAATTGAAACGTAGCGATTTTCTATGCTATGGAAAGTGCGCACTATAATGACAGGCGTACTAACACCTTCTGCGCGCTTCGGCAGCGCGTTGATATCTGAGCTCCGTATCAATGCGCTGCCGAAGCGCGCAGAAGGTGTTAGTACGCCTGTCATTATAGTGCGGACTTTCCATTGCATAGAAAATCGCTACGTTTCAATTTGTGTAACTGAACTTGTTTCATATCACTGGTCATATAAACCTATGTAAACAGGAAAAACGCGGAAGAGTTTGGTCGCATCTAACTACAGCCCCAAAAAATACCATTGGCCATACTGAGCCTAGCTACATTGCTAACAGGAGTGACAGCGCGTCTGACTGCGTCTGACTGACTGGGAGGTCGCGCAAAGCTCGGACAGGTACGGAGCAGCTCGTCTCAATTCAGATAAGAGCATATTTCATTATGGAAGTACGGTGGACTGTTCCTTTAAAGATGAAGAATGTAAACAAACTGGCAAAATGACAGGATTAATTTGTGAAAAATGTGATGAGTCTCAAAAAAAAAAAAAAGAGACTTTTTATTCCATATTTTTTGGGGGGGGGGGGTGTTCAAGTAGAGTTTTTATTTCGTCGTCTGTTGGTTCAGCAACACACTCCACCATTTTGTTTTTCTGTACTCACAGTATATGAGCTGATAGCCTAGTAGTAGAGTAACTAATCAGAGCGTGCGATTGCTCATATCCAGTGAATGTGGATAGAACAGATGCTATTATAGTGTAACTTTACATTCGATACTGTATGAGCACCACATCCAGCTAAAGTGTGTGTGTGTGTGTGTGTTTGATAGCTCTGCTGGCCAGAAAGTTCAGGACTGTTACTTCTACCAGATCTTCATGGATAAGAAGGATAAAGTGCTCGTGCCGACTAGCCAACAACTGCTGGAGTGGTCCTTCATCAACAGTGACCTCAAATTTGCTGAGGTATGCACGCGTGCACACACACACACACACACACACACACACACACACACACACACACACACACACACACAGAGCACCTTATATTACTAAAAGTGTTGTTTTCCCTTCTCTTCCAGGCTCCCTCTTGTCTCATCATCCAGATGCCTCGCTTTGGGAAGGACTTTAAGATGTATAATAAGATTTTCCCGTCTCTGGAGCTGGACATTACAGATCTTCTGGAAGACAGTGAGTTGCTGAAGGACAGTTATTTACCCGTCGTTCTGCCACTAAAGCCAAAGCTCATACAGTTCAATACAACATAACTCATTTAAAGGTGCAGTAGTTGATTTAGATTTTTATTTCTTGCTTGTACGAATAACTTGCAAAATATGTAGAGCATGACAACCTATTTGGAAAACTAACTTCCGGAATGCTTGTTTGTGCTTGGCTGGACCTACCCTGTGTCCGAAATCACTCACTATAGTGAGTTCGCCATTTTGTAGTGCTGTCCGAATGTATAGTGAGAATTATTACACCCTATATAGTGCACTTAAAGTATCCCACAATGCACTGTGAAAAGTAGTGTACAACCAATGGTCACTAACCAAGCAATATATCCTGTCACGCCGGGGGGAAAAAAAAAAAGTGCGTTGGGTTGAACAGACGGAGGAAGAAACACATTGGACATTCAAGTCCAATTAAAAATAGTAAGAGAATAGAAAATAATCTAAAATAGAATAAGACAGACAGAATACAAGAATAAAATGACGCAAATAACGGCGTGACGGCGTAGCGTCTGAAAGAGGGTCTTTTTTTTTTTTTTGTCCCCCCCTCCATTTTACCAATGAGCTCACTATATAGTCTTCTATGTAGAAATTCCCTGTATAGTGAGTAGGGAGTCGTGAACGAGTGAGTGAGTGATTTCAGACACAGGGCTAGACTGACTACTCTACAGGCCACTGCAGGTCCTGTTAGGGGCGGAGCTTTGTGAGTATGGGTGGGAATTGGGGGGAGGAGTTTTGGGTCATGGAGTTAAACAACCTTCAAATATCTAACCCACTAGTTATGTTAGAGAGCTAGTCTTGGGATGTGTGTGTGTGTGTGTGTGTGTGTGTGTGTGTGTGTGTGTGTGTGTGTTAAGGACTTATCTTTCCTATTGCACCTTTAAATGGATGAAGTGCAGCTGATTGGCTGTCGCTTGCTGAACCCCAGGGTGGGGTTGAACAGGCTTTGTGAGTTCCCAAGTAGGAATTCTGAGTTGAGGGGTGTTTACTAGTTGGAGGCTGGGAATTACTTGTTACAAAAATTAGTCTGGGGGGAAAAAAAGCTCAAGAGTGTGTGTGTGTGTGTGTGTGTGTGTGTGCGCACTTCCAGCACCCAGAGAGTGCCGTATCTGTGGTGGTTTAGCTCTGTACGAGTGCAGGGAGTGTTACGAAGATTCCGACATCACAGCGGGAAAGATCAAGCAGTTCTGTGAAAAGTGCAATATACAGGTAACCACACACACACACACACACACACACACACACAGTAGCACTCTTGCATCAGTTTTTGTTAGATTGCAGTTTGTAGTATTTGTCCTGAACACTAGATGGAGACTTCTCTACAGTCTTCATAGCGCTACAGAGTTTAATGTCTTTGAATATATAAATGTAAAATGTACGTGTGTATACACACCACACACTCGCCGCTCACTTTAACAGGAACTTGTACACCTGCTCATTTATGCAGTTTTTCAGTCAGCCAGGAATGTACAAGTGTTCCTAATAACGTGGACAGTGAGTGGATTTGTAATTTATTATTCTGTTTTTTGTTTTTTTTTTATTTACGTAGTGAGGGGAAGCAATATTTTTATTAGCCACATGTGGTACTGGTTAAAATGAAATCAATATAAAAAAAAATCTAAATTATTTTATGTCGTGGCTTGTATGTATGTAATTTTATTACAATTTTTGTAATTAGCTTTTATATCTGTAATTTATTTCATTATATTCTTTCAGTTAATGTTTAAAAAAAAAAAAGAATCTTTTCCAAGATAGCAGTAATTCTTCTAATTTCTTCCTGTAGACTTTCTTAACCATTTCTTTTAGATGTTTAAGAAGAATACAGTAATGACCTGAGCATTTATTCAGATAAATAATCCAACCCCAAATCACAAAAAGTTGGGACGGTATGTTGAAATTAAAATTGAAAACAATTTGTAAATAATCTTTGACCTGTATTGCACTCAATAATACAACAGCACATTATTTGATGATTTACCTCATGAGTTTTACTTTTATTTATTTATTTTTTTCAATAAACACATTTCAATTTTGATTCTTGCAACACATTTCGAAAAAAGTTGGGACGGTAAAGCATTGACCGCTTTTTATAATGTCTCCATTCCTTCTCGCAACACTTCAAAGATGTTTAAGGACTGAAGACACCAAGTGATGAAGCGTTTCAGGTGTTATTTTGTCCCGTTTTTCCTGCAAACAGGTCTTAAGGTATTATTATTATTATTATTATTATTATCTCCGCCAAGGAGGTTATGCTTTCGGTAGCGTTGGTTTGTCTGTTATGAACGGATTGCTCTGAAACTTTTTCCAGAGGTGTGACTGGGCACAAGTAACAATCCATTAAATTTTGGCGGTGATCCGGATCACCGTCTGGATCCCGGAATTTTTTAAAGGATTCTTGGCGGAGGTCTGCGCTCTCCGAGTGCTTTTCTAGTTTATTATTATTTTTTTGTTTCAAAATTCTCCGCACATTCTCTCTAGTGGACAGAGAGGACACACCCTCTTCTTCCACAGCCACGCCTTTGTAATGTGTGCAGAATGTGGTTTTGCGTTGGCTTGTTGAAATCTCCCTGGAAAAGACGGCGTCTTGAAGGCAGCATATGTTCCTCCAAAATCTCAGTGTACGTTTCTGCATTAATGCTCCATCACAGAAGTGTAAGTTACCTTTACCAAGGGCTTTGACACAACCCCATACCATGACACGCCCTGGCTTTTGGACTTGGTAACAGTCTGGATGGTGCTTTTCATCTTCAGCGCACACTGCGTCCATTTCTTTAAAAAACATCCTGGAATACTGTTTCATCTGACCACAATACACATCCCCACTGTGTGATGGTCCATCCCAGACGCCTCCGAGCCCAGAGAAGTCGACGGCGCTACTTCTGGACACCATTAACACAAGGCTTCCTTTCTGCACAGTAAAGTTTTAACTGGTGTTTGTGGATGTAGCTCTGTACTGTATCTTGCCAAAGGCTTGCCAAAGTAATCACGAGCCCATATGGTTCTATCAGCTATAGATGAATGATGGTTCTTGATGCAGTGAGGGATCGGAGATCACAGGGGTTCAGATTAGGCTTGAGCCCTTGACCCTTACGCACCAACATTCCTCCAGATTCCTTGGATTGTTTAACGATATTATGCACCATAGAGAGTGAAATATCCAAATCTCTTTGTAATTTTATTGTTTTTAAACATTTCGATAACTTTCTCATGCGTTTGTTGAAAAACTGGAGATCCTCGGCCCTGATTTGTACCAAATCATGATTATAATCATCACCTGCTTCAAATCACATCGTTATTTAGTTGTTTTACCTCATTAGTCACCCTAATTGTCCCCGTCCCAACTGTTTTTGGAATGTATTGCAGGCCTGAAACGCAGAAATAGATGAATATTAAAATAATAAATGAAGTTGACCCAGGAAACATGAAACATCATTGGTTCATTCTGTCTGCAATGAAAAACAAGTCAAAGTCAAGTGAGAAATTGCTGCCCCCCCGTTTTCTTTTTTTTTTTTTTTTTGCATTTTCCATACTGTCCCAACTTTTTCTGATTCAGGGTTGTACATTTGATCTTGCCTCAAGAATATACGCCATTTTAGTGAAAAAGCGCAACATCTCCGATTCGAACAAAGTGAACACGCGGAGTTCCTTCAGATATCATCAGAACTACATTTGTAAATAGATAACTTTTTAGATACACAGTGGTTCGGACACCAGAGCAGGATGGTCTAGAGCCTCCCAGGACATGTTTTTCAAACAGTATGCACGATTTTTCTGTTTTGTGCGTGTTCTTGATTGTCTGCAGGTGCATCTGCACCCACGGCGTAAGAGTCATCGGTACAGTAAGCTCTCATTACCTAAAGAGCTGCAGGAGGGCACGTGGAGACAGGCTTCGTTCCCCCACCAGCAGATGGAGCTGTTTGCCGTGCTCTGCATCGAGACCAGCCACTATGTGGCCTTTGTTAAGTACGGCTCAGCCCCGTCCTCCTGGCTCTTCTTCGACAGCATGGCCGACCGAGACGGTACGTCACTCAAAACGGTCTCTGGATCATCTCCGATCTTATTAACGCTAACTGTCAGGTTCAGGCAAACTTTTTCAGAATAACTTTATCCTTTCAGAAATGGACGGCTCTGTTTTTTATTTTATTTTGGAACTGTGAACATTTTAAGCCTCGTGTTCTGGAGATTTCATCGAACTCGACTAGAATATTTTATTATTTTAGAGCTGTAGTGTCGTACTGATGGAAATAGTTCAACAAAACGCCGTCACATACCGTACATATGCTCCTAATGACGCATGCGGACAGATGGCAGAGTAAACAAGAGATGTTACAGGATATAAAAACCAACTCTGTTCCTTGTTTACTATTTGGTGCAAAAGTTTGCACCCCCCATCATTTTCTTGCTATAAAAAGCCCATCCCTCTGCTTTAGTGTACAAACAGACGAAATATAACAATCCTGTTAAAGCATACAGCCGAGTTCCTGAAGCAACTGCGTCGGAGTCTGAATATTTTGTTCACGAGTTTAAGTTTGCATCCCTCTAAGCAGGCTCTGGGGTATTTATTTGAACATGCGCCATTAAGGTTTGTAATGACTTAAAACTGTCGACATGAACTTGAGTTTAAAAAAAAAAAAACAAGAAGAAACAGATTCAAACTCTCACAGTCGAGAGTTAATGTGATGTTGGACAATCTAAAATACAACATGTGTATATAAAAGATGAACACAAAGACAAGACCAAAGTGTGGAGCAAAATGTCGGAGGATGAGGGCTGGGGAGGGGATTTAAAACCTCCACAAGTGTTTAGAAGGAAGTGGAGTAAAAGTGTGGAAAAAAAAATTCACGATTTAAAGGTGCTGACTGCAAAGTCATCTGAAATTAAAAATTTTTTTTTTTATTGTGCATGGCATTTTCCTCTGTCCCGCAAGACCAATATCATGCGGATGAGATGTGATCATTCTGATGTTCCGAGGGTCGCTTTTCTCCGTTTTGGGACCGAATATCCTTCCTCTTGAGGTAAACAGTGTGGAAATGGCTAAGCGCGAAGGGCTTTAATTAATTAGCATAATTATGGAGCTGCATCACACCAAGATAGCGACCCTCGGAAAACATCGTCCCTGTGTCCCAAATCACTCGCTACTCACTATATAGTGGACTATATAGTGAGTTCGGCATTTTGTAGTGCTGTCTGAATGTATAGTGAGAATTATTACACCCTATATAGTGCACTCAAAGTATCCCACAATGCATCATGAAAAGTAGTGTACAACCGATGGTCACTAACCAAGCAATATATCCCATCATGCATTGCGGTCGTGCTGGGGGGGGAAAAAAAAAAAGTGTGTTGGGGTGAACGGACGGAAGAAGAAACGCATTGGACATTCAAATCCAATTAAAAATTGTAAGAGAATAGAAAATAATCTAAAATAGAATAAGACAGATAAAATACAAGAATAAAAGTTAGAGTGCAGAGTGAGGAATTAATCAAACGCCTCAAATTTGATTTAATAAAATGCAGCGGCAAAGAAGAAAAAGTATTCAGCCTTGATTTAAAAGAACTGAAAGATGCAGCAGACATAAAGTACTTTGTTTATTAATATAGTAAATACGCTCGGTATAATATGGATTTATTATTTTGAAAACCCACCAGCCGACTGATCCGGCATGTTTTAATTGTGCGACAGTAATGATGTAAATAATAACGTGATGCAGTAGTGTCCGAAAGCACTTTTACATTTTATCATTGAGCTCACTATATAGTCCTCGATATTGTAATTCCCTATATAGGGAGTAGGGAGTAGTGAACGAGGGAGTGATTTCGGACACAGCACGTGACTCTGCATCAAACTCGGAGAGTTTTGAGTCGCGGTGATGTAATTAGTAGTTGACGTTCGCAAATAGATCTGTAAAACAAAAGACAAATATTTATCTTTTCTCTGTTCCTGCTTTTGTGTTCTCATTTCTTACAGAGAAAGATCAAAACATTAGGTGTAGAACTCTATATCATACTCGCTACCGTGGAGTCACACTCAAGATAGCTAAGCGCTAGCTAGAATGATTTAGTTATCTGTCCAGAGAAATGACACGTCCTCTAACCTCGCTCTATCTTGCAGTTGCACTCACCAGGCAGACTTTCCTTTTCTTTTCTGCTAGCAGGAGAGCGGAGTCTGCCACGTTCGTCCACGCCAACTTGTTTTGGTTTAAAGTAGGCCAAACTCGCCCCCTGGTGGTCATGTGATATTAGTGCTCATTTGCTTAGGCAATCTCCGGAATTGTAAAATGTGGGACGCGGCAAAACATTTACGCATAGGATATTGTGTGTGTGTGTGTGCAGCAGCAAAACATCTCAAAACTCCTCCAACAGCAATAGACGTAGAACGTTTTACCCAGAATTCAACTTCGCAGTCAGAACCTTTAAGTATTAAAAAAAAAAATGAAATGAAATTATTTTGATTGATTTGATTTTACTTTGTGACAAATTTATTTGATAATGAAGGAACGTCCGTCAAATTAAATGTCTTGGTTGCGTTATGCTAACGTACACTTGGCTCTGAAAAGACGTTTAAAAGACTGAAGTCTGACACCCTTTAATGTCTAAAGACACAGATTAGTCAGAGTTATGTCACCTTTTCACCACAGGAGTTTTCAAGCAGTTATCTCTGATTTTGGAAAGACTGGAGATCTTGCAGTGTCACTATTTGTAAGAACCACGACTAAAGATGATATTAAACACCGGTTTATTTTATTGGAACATGAAGAGGAGAAAAAAAGACCGATTTTTAGACGGCCGTCCCGATCACCGTACACCAAACGATCAGGACGAAGGGAGCTCGAGGAGAACGCTCGTGATGTTATTCTGACAGTGGAAATTTGTCTGTGACTGGAATTGCTTGAAAAGTCGTTCATTAGTTAAAAGTAAGGGTGTGTAAACTTTTGCACTCAGCTATGTGTCTATACAGTAAATGTTAAATACGTAGGAATGTTTATAGACGTAGATGGGTGTAGCTAATTCGTTTTCTCTCTCTCACTCACATACACACACCCCCAGGTGGTCAGAACGGTTTCAACATCCCGCAGGTGTCCCCGTGTCCTGAAGTGGGAGCGTACCTGAAAATGACTCCTGAAGAACTCCATGCCCTCGACCCTAAAAACATCCAGGGCTACGCGCGCCGTCTGCTCTGCGACGCTTACATGTGCATGTACCAGAGCCCTACCATGAGCCTGTATAAATAAATAAAAAAAAATGGAGAGAGAGAGGAAAGAGGGATGAAGAGACAACAAGAGAAACCCAGACGGAGAAGGACTTCAAAACTGAGACCGAAACTGACGTTGGGACGCAGAAGGACTTCAGCGCACAGAACCAACACTCCCTAACTGTTAGTTACTCCTGACTGTGTGTGTGTGTGTGTGTGTGTGTATAGTCGAGGATGAGGAAAAGGTGAAAAAGCTGATTTGCACTGTTTTTGTGTGTGGTTTTGTTTGTGTGTGTGTGTGTGTGTGTGTGTGTGTGTATCAGAGTATATCGTTAATGTTTGGAACGAACAGTAACCCGACACAGTGTCCTCCTTTCTTTCTTTTTTTTTGTCACTCCAGTACAGCAGGAAGGAAGTGCTGTAACTCATACTGATCTCAAACATCACCACACGCTCCGTACTTATTCTTAATAAATCCATCTATAAAACACATCCATCGCACGCTCGACTCCACTTTATGATCTGCCGCGTCTCCGGCTTCCGTTTTCCGGCTTCCTCTGTATTTTGCTGTGACCTTTTGTGTCTCGTGAATCAACCTACAGCGTAAAAATGACCTGAACGCGAAAAGGAAGGCTTTTCTGTACCTTCAGCTGTGTGTGTGTGTGAGAGAGAGGGAGAGAGAGACTGTTCCTGAAGCACACAAGTATTATTATTATTAAAATCATAATTGAGTAAAGTTTTGTACATTCTGTATGAGTGAAAGCAGGAATCTGGGCTGTAGCTGTGTGTGGTGGCGCTGAACACGATGCTATTAGAATAGCAGCTAAAAGTTCATCAGTGTACATGGTGTGAGATTTCATGCCAAAGTTGATTATTTTCCAATAACAGCAGCGTTTTATTACACTTGCACCTCACCAACGATTACAATTTTTCCATTGTTAAAGAACATCGTCACTTTTTTAATCCGTTTAACGTTGCATTTAATGGTGTGGAACATCCACAAAGCAAATTAGTTCCTGTTATCACTCGCATTATGGCAGCATCAGTCTCTCTCATGCTCCGTCTTTCTCTCCATCCGTCTCCCTTTCTGTCGCTCCGCATTTCTCCATCTCTCTCACTGTTTTTCTCTCCATCCCACTCTTCCTCCCTTTTTCTCTTCCCATTTTTCTCTCTTTCTCAGTCTCTCCATTTCTCCCGCTTTCTCCATTTCTGTCTCTCCCCCCTTCCTCTTTCTCTCTCTCTCTCTCTCTCTCTCTCCATCTTTATCCATCTCTCTCCATTTCTCCCTGTATCTCTTCCCCTCTCCCTTTCTTCATCTCTTTCTCCATCTTTCTCTTACAGAGCTCATCCTGTACACTGCAACAAAATGACATCTTGAATATAGTCACATTTTGTTTTGTATTTCCTCCGTATTAAGTTTACAATCACCGAGTGTAAGATATTAGTTATTTTAGTTTTTTTAAACTAATTTCAAGCTTAAAATCAATTTTCTTATTCTGTAGAATTTTAAATGTAAAAATTATCCGCCAACACATGAATATTTAAAGCTTGAACTTGGTAAAAAAAAAAGTTGATAAATGTCTAATATTCTTATATTTGCTGTTGTAATCTTATAACGGGAAACACATCAGTGAATTCTGACCACGTTCAAGACATTTTCATCTGCTTTATTTTATATAAATTATTTTGCAGTTACACTTAAAGTTCACAACGTTTCCAGTTACACTGCAAAAATGATAGCAAGTGAAGATCTGTTAAATAAATAAACAGTTCTCTAATTTCTCCTGATGAGATTATTCTGTAATAAACGTGAGACTATTAAACCTGTTGGGAGACGTATTTACTAAGTTCAGTCTGAGTTCTATTCCCATTCTATTGGCAGGTTTTTGATTTTTGCTTCTTTCTGGAAATAAATGCTCAGCATTAAGCATGAAATTAGTATATTGTCTCAAAATGGGTTTAGTCATCTTATATACTTGTCAACAAATTTAATTTAATAAGAAATTAGTTGAAGTTGCTTATAGTCATTAAATTTTTGCAATGTAGATGACCCTACATTGCAAAATCTAATGTAGGACTCTGATTGTTACACTGTGAAAACTATATTTTAATAAATATCCAATAAAATATCTCGAAGACAGGAAAAGTTCAACTTGTATATATCTGAGGTTTTTTTTTTTAAGTTTAAACATGCAGTTTTTAAACGTATAATAAGCATATTTCTGCTGATGTCAAGCTTGAAATGTGTATATATAACAGGGTTAGATCTTAAGGTTTTTCTGCGCTAGCCAGCCGGGCTAGTGGCTTGCAAATTGCACTAGCCCGCAGAGTGTTGCACTAGCCCGCTATTTTAAGCCCAATTCCTGTGACAATTGAAAGAATTTTAAATACTAAACAATGAACAAGTTGAAACAACAGACGCTCCCAATTCAGTGTAACAAAACCAGTACTTTATTCAATCCATTATGGTTCTCATATGTGACTTTGTGTTTCAAACCATAATTGTCACTTTGAAGTATAAAAGAGGTAGTCATTGCTTACAGTTAAGTAGACTAGTACATGTAGTAATCTCGCAAAATGGACTAGAACTGAAATCATTCAGTTGCCTTAGACTGGAAAAAAACATAGCAAATTCTTATAGAAATGGACTAGAACTGAAATCATAAACTTATCTTGGACTAGAAAAGAACATGACTAATTCTTGTACAAGTAAACATTCCATACAAAAAATATTCATTAATTGTGCACATACATGTAGCAATACTGTCAGGGTAACAAACATAAATGAGATCTAATGGCAACATGGGAAGATACAAGTACATGATGGCAGTCTACTGAGAGTTACAAGTAAAATTAATTTCTGTTTGTTAAGTACAAACCACAACACTTGAAGAAATATCACAATTATTTTCCCTTTAAGGGTGGGATTATTCACTAAGTGAAAGTAAGTCACCAGTTCATTTTGCGTTCATTTCAGTTCATTTTGCAGATTTTGCGTGATTCAAGATGGCCACACCCATGTCAAGTTATTGCACTAGCCAACACGGGCTAGTAGCAGAGATTTTGCACTAGCCCGTGGCTATCTGCACTAGCCACGGGCTAGCGGGCTAGTGTTAAGATCTAACCCTGTATAATCGTTTTTTTAATGTCTAGCAGATGACTGATTTATTTTTCGCGTTTATTTCTAGAAAGAAGCAACGTAAACAATTATATACAATAATCTCAATGAGGAAAATTACAATTCTTTCTTTACTTCATCCCTTTTTTCTTTTTTCTCTTTCCATTTTTCTTTCATTCTGTATTTTTTTTTACTTCATTCTGTTTTTACTTCTTACTTTTTCTTAGTTCTTTCATTTTTTCCTTCATTCTGTATTTTTTCTTTCTTTTTTTAGTTCATCCCATTTCCTTTTTCTCATTCCATTTTTCCTTCATTCTGTATTTTTTTTACTTCATTGTTTTTTTCTGTTTTTCTTTCATTCTGTATTTTCCTTCTTTCTTTCTTTTTCTCTTTTTTGATCCTTAGTTTGCTCTTATTTTTGCAGTGTCTGAAGCCCTGACACCGGAGGCTCCTTCCAAAACATGTTAAACATCTCAAAACAATATCACTGATTACTAATGATAATTTATTATTATTATTTTTTTATTATTTTGGCCATATGAAGCTGAAGCTCCAGTCAGAGCTGCTGTTATAGAAAATTAATCAACTCCTTCCTTCTAAACCAATCAAATTCGAGAATTCGACAGCATTCACAAACATTTCTTGTTTGTGTTCAGTTAATGTGAATTTTCTGACAGTATCGGGTCAATGGTCAGTCCACCTGCCATGTGGTTATACTGTGTGTGTAACATCAGTGCATGGGTTCGCTCCCAGTCCCAGTGTGTTGGTGGGCATGTGTTGGAACGGTGTTTCTACTGAGCAAAGCCTCATCAGCGTTGTAGCAGGTGTAGCTTCTACACCACTAACCATCCGGTTTTTCTGAGACGTCGTAATAATCATCCTAAGTTTAAATGTTGGTTCTGCCAGGGTTCGCTAACGTACTCTATGTACAATTGAGTGTTGACGTCTCTTACGGATTTTATATCGAGAAGTTGTGTGTACCGTTTAAGTGCTTGTCCAAGTCTGATTCTCATTCCTGTCCAAGTTGGATTTCACGGATGAAGAACACATCGGAGGTCAACCCTGCTGAGCTGCCTTTTTTTTTTTTAAATAAAGAAAGGATTCCTATTTCATTCAGACTTCATCTCGTGCTCCGTAACATGGAGTTAATAATCGTGCATCGTCGACAGACTCCTTTGCCGGTTGCTCAGATGAAGGTGGTGAACTGTAAAGGCTCGTGATGGTGCTTCGGTGTTGTACGGCTGGAATGTGCCGTGCCTGGTGTACCTGTTCAACTCCAGCCCTGCTTTCGTTTATTTGTGCTCCTTCTCATGAATGTTAACTAAATTAAACCCATTTTCAAAACAATGATTTGTAAGAGAATGCTTTGTGTGTGATATTTTTCACATTTCCATCTCGTTGGTAAACCACTGGATGGGGGGGGGATCTCTTAGCAAGTAAGAATTTCTTGAATACGGTATAATCAAATTATTATACATTTCAGACCAAGAATAAGTGAAGAGGATTAAGGATCTTATTCAAGAATCCAACAGGTGCAGCTTGGTGATGTTGGGGTTTGGTCGACAGTCATGTCCTTTTCATCAGACCTCATGTCTTTTTCAGGCGCGTGTGTGTGTGTGTCCATTGATGCTATTATTTCACAGATGTGTGTGTACACTCACCGGCCACTTTATTAAGATCACCCATCCATCCACCTTCTGTTTTATTTTCCGCTGTTCTCTAATCAGCCGATCCCTTGATGCATCAAGTCATGCAGATACAGTGGGGCAAAAAAGTATTTAGTCAGCCACCAATTGTGCAAGTTCTCCCACTTAAAAAGATGAGAGAGGCCTGTAATTTTCATCATAGGTACACTTCAACTATGAGAGACAGAATGGGGGGAAAGAATCCAGGAAATCACACTGTAGGATTTTTAATGAATTAATTGGTAAATTCCTCGGTAAAATAAGTATTTGGTCACCTACAAACAAGCAAGATTTCTGGCTCTCACAGACCTGTAACAACTTCTTTAAGAGGCTCCTCTGTCCTCCACTCGTTACCTGTATTAATGGCACCTGTTTGAACTCGTTATCAGTATAAAAGACACCTGTCCACAACCTCAAACAGTCACACTCCAAACTCCACTACGGCCAAGACCAAAGAGCTGTCAAAGGACACCAGAAACAAAATTGTAGACCTGCACCAGGCTGGGAAGACTGAATCTGCAATAGGTAAGCAGCTTGGTGTGAAGAAATCAACTGTGGGAGCAATTATTAGAAAATGGAAGACATACAAGACCACTGATAATCTCCCTCGATCTGGGGCTCCACGCAAGATCTCACCCCGTGGGGTCAAAATGATCACAAGAACGGTGAGCAAAAATCCCAGAACCACACGGGGGGACCTAGTGAATGACCTGCAGAGAGCTGGGACCAAAGTAACAAAGGCTACCATCAGTAACACACTACGCCACCAGGGACTCAAATCCTGCAGTGCCAGATGTGTCCCCCTGCTTAAGCCAGTACGTGTCCAGGCCCGTCTGAAGTTTGCTAGAGAGCATTTGGATGATCCAGAAGAGGATTGGGAGAATGTCATATGGTCAGATGAAACCAAAATAGAACTTTTTGGTAAAAACTCAACTTGTCGTGTTTGGAGGAGAAAGAATGCCGAGTTCCATCCAAAGAACACCATACCTACTGTGAAGCATGGGGGTGGAAGCATCATGCTTTGGGGCTGTTTTTCTGCAAAGGGACCAGGACGACTGATCCATGTAAAGGAAAGAATGAATGGGGCCATGTATCGTGAGATTTTGAGTGAAAACCTCCTTCCATCAGCAAGGGCATTGAAGATGAAACGTGGCTGGGTCTTTCAGCATGACGATGATCTCAAACACACCGCCCGGGCAACGAAGGAGTGGCTTCGTAAGAAGCATTTCAAGGTCCTGGAGTGGCCTAGCCAGTCTCCAGATCTCAACCCCATAGAAAATCTTTGGAGGGAGTTGAAAGTCCATGGTGCCCAGCGACAGCCCCAAAACATCACTGCTCTAGAGGAGATCTGCATGGAGGAATGGGCCAAAATACCAGCAACAGTGTGTGAAAACCTTGTGAAGACTTACAGAAAACGTTTGACCTCTGTCATTGCCAACAAAGGGTATATAACAAAGTATTGAGATGAACTTTTGTTATTGACCAAATACTTATTTTCCACCATAATTTGCAAATAAATTCTTTAAAAATCAGACAATGTGATTTTCTGGATTTTTTTTCTCATTTTGTCTCTCATAGTTGAAGTGTACCTATGATGAAAATTACAGGCCTCTCTCATCTTTTTAAGTGGGAGAACTTGCACAATTGGTGACTGACTAAATACTTTTTGGCCCCACTGTATTTGTGTCAAGAGTTTCAGTTAATGTTCACAATGTTCAAACATCAGAACAGGAAAAATTATCATCTCAATTTTTGTATGACTGACTTTCACTGTGGCATGGGTGTACCGTAGGTTTGAGTATTTCAGAAACTGCTGATCCTCCTTCCTGGAGTTTTCACACACAAACAACAGTCTCTAGAGTTTACACAAATGGAATGGTGCGAAAAACAAAACTTTGAGTGAGTGACAGTTCTGTGGATGGAAACAAATGCCTTGTTGATAAGAGAGGTCAAAGGAAAATGGACAGATTGGTTCGAGCTTTTTTTTCGGCCAGGAAGGATATAGTAACTCATATAATCACTCTTTACAACCGTGGTGAGCAGAAACGCATCTCAGCATGCAACAGCAGAACACATATTGGGTTCCACTCCTGCAGCCAAGAACAGGAAGGTTAGAATCAACAAGAAGTTCCTATTAAAGTGGCCAGTGTGTGTGGATTCATCACTGGTGATGTTTCACCTGTCTCACCTGTCTTTAACATCATGTCACGACTAGAAATCTGGGACAGATCTGACCCGCAGACACGTCAGGCAGATGGACCTCCGCCACCTTATCTGGTCACAGGTATGTTATAAGCACATCTGTATGCGTTTGCTATTGGGAATGAATGCAAAGAGACAACGTCAGGTCAAGAATGTATGCTTAACATGCGCACACACACACGTTCCCCTATTAAAAGTCACTGTCACTCGTGCCCATGTTGGCTTGCTGACTGCACAAGTGCAAGTATTTGTCAGCACAGCAGCTGGTGCACAATGCCCTCTTGTAGCTTTATGCCATAGCATATGCCTGCCGTGCACTACGTGCTAATTTAGCGCTGCACTAGTACCTATACCAACAGATGGAGCGCTGCATTGTCATTCTCACCCCCAGCCCTGAGCCTCAGGGGGAAGACAAGAAATAAAAAACCACACATATGGAGCTTGATGTCGCTATGCAGTTGGGAGAATTTATGATAAATACAAAGCTGCCTTTAATGCACAGGTTTCAGGAATGTAGTCTTAAGCCTTCTGGACTTTAAATTTAAACATCACACATCCGTGCATTCGGTCTGGGATGCCATGTCAGCACTATGTCCAGTCCTGTGCAAAAGTCTTCGGCACATGTAAAGAAACAGACATGCTGTCGACCAAAAAAAGAATGCCTTAAAAAATCTCATCTCATCTCATTATCTGTAGCCGCTTTATCCTGTTCTACAGGGTCGCAGGCAAGCTGGAGCCTATCCCAGCTGACTACGGGCGAAAGGCGGGGTACACCCTGGACAAGTCGCCAGGTCATCACAGGGCTGACACATAGACACAGACAACCATTCACACTCACATTCACACCTACGGTCAATTTAGAGTCACCAGTTAACCTAACCTGCATGTCTTTGGACTGTGGGGGAAACCGGAGCACCCGGAGGAAACCCACGTGGACACGGGGAGAACATGCAAACTCCACACAGAAAGGCCATCGCCGGCCATGGGGCTCGAACCCGGACCTTCTTGCTGTGAGGCGACAGCGCTAACCACTACACCACCATAAGTTAAACAATATGTAATAATTGTAAAAGCATATGAATATAAATATATGAATTGTTCCTTAAAAATTCTTTAATACTTCTCTTGAAAGTGCAGATGGTGTTGGAGTCTCTAACCATGTTTGGTAAAGAACAGGCTTGTAGTACTCAAGTCCAGGACTTGGATTCGAGTCCTGCTCGTGACTCGACTTGGACTCGTGCATTAACTGCATTCGGACTTGTAAATTGGAGACGAGGACTTGGATTTTTTCTTAATTTTTTTGTAATATACCATAATTTGCCATAAGATTTATATCTACGTTAATTTTGTACTAATTTCATGCAAGAGTGTCACACCTGTGCACCTTGGCATGTGCCTGATGAGCATCAACAACGCTTTTTCTGAGGTCCTCAGAAATCTCCTTTGTTCGTGCCATGATACACTTCCACAAACATGTGTTGTGAAGATCAGACTTTGATAGATCCCTGTTCTTTAAATAAAACAGGGTGCCCACTCACACCTGATTGTCATCCCATTGATTGAAAACACCTTACTCTAATTTCACCTTCAAATTAACTGCTAATCCTAGAGGTTCACATACTTTTGCCACCCACAGATATCTAATATTGAATCATTTTCCTCAATAAATAAATGACCAAGTATAATATTTTTGTCTCATTTGTTTAACTGGGTTCTCTTTATCTACTTTTAGGACTTGTGTGAAAGTCTGATGATGTTTTCGGTCATATTTATGCAGAAATATAGAAAATTCTAAAGGGTTCACAAACTTTCAAGCACCACTGTAAATGTGTGGATCAGATCTCTTGGCTAATTTCTGGCAGAGGTAATCAGGTGCCACTTGATTTAAGCATTTGTACATCATTGTAACATCACGAAGTCATAGAAGTTGCTCACCTGATGACCACTTTAGCTCCTTTAGGGTGTCTGGGTGTTTGTGTCTCCGGCAGTGTGCATATTGAAAATTTGTGAACTCGTTCATGGAATCCACATACCTTTTGAATTTCTCATTCAAATTTTGAGGAAGAAATCTTATATTGCTCAACATTAAGCCTGTTCAGTTTTATTTGCCTAGACTATGTAGTTTCCGGGGGGGCGGCACGGTGGTGTAGTGGTTAGCGCTGTTGCCTCACAGCAAGAAGGTCCGGGTTCGAGCCCCGTGGCTGGCGAGGGCCTTTCTGTGTGGAGTTTGCATGTTCTCCCCATGTCTGCGTGGGTTTCCTCCGGGTGCTCCGGTTTCCCCCACAGTCTAAAGACATGCCTTCGCTGCTCTTGTTCGCGAGTTGTTTTAGATCAAACGTGAAGTCTGTCCTGTTATATGGTGCAGAGACTTGGAGAATGATAAAGAAAACACTGAGCAAGATCCAGACCTTTTTTTAACACCTGTTTAAGGCGTATCCTAAAGATAAGCTGGAAGGACAAAGTCGCAAATGAAGAGCTATGGGAGCAGGCAAATGAGGAACCAGTGGAATTGCAGATCAGAAGGAGGAAATGGGGCTGGATAGGCCATACCCTGCGTAAGCCGGCAAGTGGAACCCTCAGGGTAAATGAAGAAGAGGCAGACCAAGGAATAGCTGGAGGAGAGATCTAGAAAAGGAGATGAGGGAGGCAGGATTGGATTGGACCGAGATAGGGAGGAGGGCCCAGAACCGGATACGCTGGAGGAAACTGATCGATGGCCTATGCTCCGCAGGGGGCGAAGGGCCTAACTCCTAACTCTAACTCCAAAGACATGCAGGTTAGGTTAACTGGTGACTCTAAATTGAGCGTAGGTGTGAATGTGAGTGTGAATGGTTGTCTGTGTCTATGTGTCAGCCCTGTGATGACCTGGCGACTTGTCCAGGGTGTACCCCGCCTTTCGCCCGTAGTCAGCTGGGATAGGCTCCAGCTTGCCTGCGACCCTGTAGAAGGATAAAGCGGCTAGAGATAATGAGATGAGATGAGATGATTTATTTTTTAAAATTCCCACTTGTCCTCTATTTGATCAATTAAAAACCATTTACAGGCTACTTTAACTCCGAAGATGGATGTTCAACCAACTTACGAATGGAAAATTGAATTAAACCGAGTTTGCATAACATGGATGATCGTAAACATCGCTCCAGCATGAAGGGTGCTGTGGATGTAGCTTCTGAGCTTTTTACCGCTTATAAATTCTGAACTGCGCAAGCGACGTGTACGGTATATCCATTATAAAAAGACGTTTGGTGTGATTTGGTTAAAGGTTTCTTCTTCTTCTTCTTTAAACTGAATTCCCCTGTTCCTAAAGAGGGGAAAACAAACACACTGCACAATGACCATCTTTCACTTCATCACCTTAAAGGAAATCACTGCTTTCTCGTTGTTTTGTCTGACTGAAATACTTTTCGGTCGCCCGGTCGAGTTGGGATGGAACAATTTGAAGGTAATCATCAGTAACACAATGTAGCGCTTGGATTTGCTTTAACTCCGTCTGATAGCAGCTTTCACGCTCAGCTTTCAAAACTCCAGTGATTATCTGGATTACGTCAAGGTGGCCGAGATAGATAGATTAATGGCATTAGCTCGGCTGCTAGGGGTCTCATCTTTCTCGTCTTTCACACCAGTACGGAGTAATATCTGCGACCTGACTTCAACCTGTTATTCCTTGGATCTAAGTTTAAAGATGTTACACACTCGTGAAAAGATCTGCAATGCAGCAAAGATCATGATTCTCAGTTTTTTTAGATGATGGCCCAGTCAAAATAAAATGGCACAGACGTGTAAACACGTACAAGCCACCTGCTTGTACGTGTTTACACGTCTGTGCCATTTTATTTTGACTGGGCCATCATCTAAAAAAACTGAGAATCATGATCTTTGCTGCATTAAATTAAAGGGAGGAGAAAAAACAACAAAAAACAACAAAAAACAGTGGTTTCATTATGCTCTGTGAGGCATTTATTTACTTATTTATTAAAATGTATTTTCTATTGTGGTTTGGATCAGGCTTGTATACTCAAGTCTGACTCATGCCCTAATTTTAAGGACTCGTGACTCAAACTGGACTTGAGCACTGATGACTTGGACTGGGACTCGTGCATTAACTGCATTCGGACTCATAAATTGGAGACGAGGACTCGGATTTTTTCTTTATTTTTTTATAATCTGCCATAATTTGGCATAAGATATTTATACTGTATCTACATTTATTCTGTACTCATTTCATGCAAGAGTGTCACACCTGTATGCCTTGGCGTGTACATTAGATAGACATTCTGACGGTGCGCGAGAGTCCGCTTGGCACGTGTGCTGTCCGGAGCGTGCCCGAGAGTCTATCTGATGCACACGCCAAGGCATACAGGTGTGACACTCTTGCACGAAATTAGTAAACAACTCGCACCTGCATAAGATTAAGGCACAATCAGCGCACCTACAGTATATAAAAACTGTGAAAATACACTTACTTTCCGAAGTATTGAGTTGCGTTGTTGATACAACCCCAATTCCAAAAAAGTTGGGACAAAGTACAAATTGTAAATAAAAACGGAATGCAATAATTTACAAATCTCAAAAACTGATATTGTATTCACAATAGAACATAGACAACATATCAAATGTCGAAAGTGAGACATTTTGAAATTTCATGCCAAATATTGGCTCATTTGAAATTTCATGACAGCAACACATCTCAAAAAAGTTGGGACGGGGCAATAAGAGGCTGGAAAAGTTAAAGGTACAAAAAAGGAACAGCTGGAGGACCAAATTGCAACTCATTAGGTCAATTGGCAATAGGTCATTAACATGACTGGGTATAAAAAGAGCATGTTGGAGTGGCAGCGGCTCTCAGAAGTAAAGATGGGAAGAGGATCACCAATCCCCCTAATTCTGTGCCGACAAATAGTGGAGCAATATCAGAAAGGAGTTCGACAGTGTGAAATTGCAAAGAGTTTGAAAATATCATCATCTACAGTGCATAATATCATCAAAAGATTCAGAGAATCTGGAAGAATCTCCGTGCGTAAGGGTCAAGGCCGGAAAACCATACTGGGTGCCCGTGATCTTCGGGCCCTTAGATGCCACTGCATCACATACAGGCATGCTTCTGTATTGGAAATCACAAAATGGGCTCAGGAATATTTCCAGAGAACGTTATCTGTGAACACAATTCACCGTGCCATCCGCCATTGCCAGCTAAAAAGCTATAGTTCAAAGAAGAAGCCGTATCTAAACATGATCCAGAAGCGCAGACGTCTTCTCTGGGCCAAGGCTCATTTAAAATGGACTGTGGCAGAGTGGAAAACTGTTCTGTGGTCAGACGAATCAAAATTTGAAGTTCTTTATGGAAATCAGGGACGCCGTGTCATTCGGACTAAAGAGGAGAAGGACGACCCAAGTTGTTATCAGCGCTCAGTTCAGAAGCCTGCATCTCTGATGGTATGGGGTTGCATTAGTGCGTGTGGCATGGGCAGCTTACACATCTGGAAAGACACCATCAATGCTGAAAGGTATATCCAGGTTCTAGAGCAACATATGCTCCCATCCAGACGACGTCTCTTTCAGGGAAGACCTTGCATTTTCCAACATGACAATGCCAAACCACATACTGCATCAATTACAGCATCATGGCTGCATAGAAGAAGGGTCCGGGTACTGAACTGGCCAGCCTGCAGTCCAGATCTTTCACCCATAGAAAACATTTGGCGCATCATAAAATGGAAGATACGACAAAAAAGACCTAAGACAGTTGAGCAACCAGAATCCTACATTAGACAAGAATGGGTTAACATTCCTATCCCTAAACTTGAGCAACTTGACTCCTCAGTCCCCAGATGTTTACAGACTGTTGTAAAGAGAAAAGGGGATGTCTCACAGTGGTAAACATGGCCTTGTCCCAACTTTTTTGAGATGTGGTGTTGTCATGAAATTTAAAATCACCTAATTTTTCTCTTTAAATGATACATTTTCTCAGTTTAAACGTTTGATATGTCATCTATGTTCTATTCTGAATAAAATATGGAATTTTGAAACTTCCACATCATTGCATTCTGTTTTTATTTACAATTTGTACTTTGTCCCAACTTTTTTGGAATCAGGGTTGTACATTACCGAGCCTTATTTCCTTGTTGCCTGCCGTTCTGGATTGTTTACCGTCTTCACTTGTATTATTAAACACACCTTCTGTGCTGGGCGGCGCGGTGGTGTAGTGGTTAGCGCTGTCGCCTCACAGCAAGAAGGTCCGGGTTCGAGCCCCGGGGCCGGCGAGGGCCTTTCTGTGTGGAGTTTGCATGTTCTCCCCGTGTCCGCGTGGGTTTCCTCCGGGTGCTCCGGTTTCCCCCACAGTCCAAAGACATGCAGGTTAGGTTAACTGGTGACTCTAAATTGACCGTAGGTGTGAATGTGAGTGTGAATGGTTGTCTGTGTCTATGTGTCAGCCCTGTGATGACCTGGTGACTTGTCCAGGGTGTACCCCGCCTTTCTCCCGTAGTCAGCTGGGATAGGCTCCAGCTTGCCTGCGACCCTGTAGAAGGATAAAGCGGCTAGAGATAATGAGATGAGATGAGACCTTCTGCGCTTGCATCCGTCTCCCAACCATCTCTGACAGAATACTTCACACTCCCTGATAAAGAGAAGCACATTCACCTGTTCATGCATCATGTTCAGGAACAAACTAATGTTAATGGCGCTGAAACAGCCACCATCACATGGTGCGGTTGGAGTCTTGGACTCGTCTCTGATCAATAGTAGACTCGACTTGAAATTTTTTTTTAACAACTTGGACTTGACTCGAACTTGAACACTGGGGACTCAAGACTGGACTCGGAGTTGAGGTTTAGTGACTCGACTACAACACTAGTTTGGATCCCTTAGAGGCTTCATAGGCGTGGTCTCTCTTTCAGGATCAAAAAAAGGTCTGGACAAACAAAGTGAACTTCATGATGAAGAAGTAAAACTTTTCTAAGCCGAACTTTCTTTCTTCAAATTGTAGTTAAGGAGAAGATGGAGAGATGAGAGGGAGAGGAGATGAGAGGGAAAGGTAAGACAGGAAATGGAGACCAATGAAGAGGACAAGACAATGGAAGATGGAGAGGGGAAAGAAAGGAAGGATGGTTAAGGGTTTGTTCTTGATGCTTGTAATAAAAAAAAGATACACTTTTTGAACTTTGTTGTTGTTGTTACTTAGATCAGCTTGAAAGTAATTATGAAAACACTTCGGGGACATGAGGATATAGGAAAATAATGAAATAATATTGGTTGGCATTGAGTGGTCTATCAGATATATTCCATTCAGCTAGCATGATATTGAACGAGTTGAAGACGAGTAGCTGAATGGAATATATCTGATAGACCACGAAAAAAAAAAGCCATGATTATTATTTATTATTATACATACACATTCCTTTCGGGTGTTCAGCGCATCTTTCTCTTTCAAAATTCTCTCAAAATCTTCTGTATTTAACGAAGCAAACCTGGAGTCCATGTTTGTTTACAAATTGTCACAGTCGCTCGCTAGCACGGAAGTTTTACATCTCTGACGTGTGACGTCATGTTGTCTTGACAACCATCCATGCAATATCATATCATATTCAATGCTCATTGAGACATAATACAGGTAGGATAAGCAATATGCTAACAATATTGCATGCTATCAAACCAAATGAATGAAACCCGTTAGAAGGGAATAGAACACGTTTTTATTCCATTGAAATGTGCCCTGGATATATAATAATTCTCGATATTTCACTCCGATGACGCCACTCCCGGTGTTTTCCTGCTGACTCAATGTGTGTTGTCAAAATGGTGAACTGGTTCAAAATTAAAATTATTTTGATTAACTTGCTTTTTTTTGGTGGATGTGTCTGCATAATATAAAGAGCATTACACAGTGGTGCGAAGATATGAAGTTTATCTTCTTGTGTTGAAAATATTACATATCCATTCACCACTCGAAGATAAACTTCATATCTTCGCGCAACTGTGTAACATTCTCTGGGCTTCATATATATATGAGCCATTCCACCGAATCGGTGCCATTTCCGTCCCTAGAAAATTATATGTATAAATACACACAAAAATGTACTTTAAAATACATTTCCTTATTACGCAGAATGTCCTGCACATTGATCTGATTTCAAATTTAAGATATATAATTGTAAGGATTAATAAAAACTACTTAAAACACTGAAAAATAGCATGTGTTACCTGTCCCTGCACTCTAACTTTATACTTAACTATGAAATATTATGATTAAAATCCTTCAGAAACAGTATTTCTTTTGCACTGTTGTGACTCCATATCCTATCCATGGTTTAAATATATTTTTTTCATAAGAAATCCACAATATCTTAGTTAAAATACACATTTTAGTCGTGTCCCTGGGTTTTCACTCAGTCCTGTTACCCAAACATATTACCCCATCTGACAAATTTGGAACATTCCATAAATCACATGCTCAACAGGAAGTTACATCAGTTGTGTCTTCTGAAGGCCATGGGAAGACCAAAAGTTAGTTCTCTCATTTACTTTTCTGTATATTTGATTATTTTTTAACTTTGACTGATAAGGTCAATGTCAACATACTGTCCTGTTACTTAAATTATTTCTTAGATGATATTTCTTTTATTTTAAAAATACAGATTTTTGGTAAATGAATGTGCTAAGTGTGGTCATGCTATTAGCGATGACGCCATGTGGCTTAATTCCATGTATTAGCTAATCCTAGGCTAAAAACTCAGTCCTGTTACTTTCAGAGTTTTGGTAACAGGACTGAAAAAAATGCAGCCATCTTTGACTTCCAAACCTTGTAACGTAGCCTGAGGTTGACCAATACACATTTTGAATAGTTAAATATGTGTGTTGTTATAATCAGTGTTGAAAAGATATAACAAATTAAGTTTAATTTGGGAGTGGTACAACAAGCAAATGGCACCCATTCGGTGGAATGTCCCATATATGAATTATACTATGTTTTATATTGAACGATTTCTCTGATCTCCAGGCTGCAATCCTTCCTCAAAGGCCAGCGTGAAAGGAGATCAGACTGATCCGAGTTCAGTGTAGACGGTGAGCCTGTACCTTGGCCTTGGATCGAGTGAGGAGTCGTTAATGAGCTCTGGAGCAGATGCCACAGCTGGCTTCCCTCCTGAGGAACAGGTGTAGCCGAAGTACATATGCAGCAAACACACGTAAAATATTTAGCATCATATCTGCCACCTCCACCAAGCGTTTTTACTACTCGTCACCTGGAGGGAAGAAGGGATTTCAGGGTAGGGGGCTGAGGTTGTCGTAAACACATCTTCATACACCCAGGGTTTAAAATGTTGCTCTAAAAATGCACAACATGTATCATGTTATTTGGCATGTGTGTACGGTGTTAAAAGGAGAGAGAGAGAGAGAGAGAGAGAGAGAGACTCGCAAGGTGAGACTCGCCACGGGACTGGAGTGTAAACCACCACACCTGTGCTTTCCTTCTTTCGCTGTTGATCTCAATCTCTCTCTCTCTTTCTCCTTCCATCCATCCTGCTTTCGCTTTCGGCTGTCTCTTTTAACGCTGCATTATTTACAGGTGTTCACTGCAGCACAGCGCAATCTGCTCTTCAGATAAAGTACACGCGTGTGCCTAACAGATGCATGCTAACTCTGCCGGATGTTTGGAGGTAATCTCTATCTCCTGTGCGCTCGCTGCTTCATTAGGCCATAATGCCTAATGAACGTGTATAAATATTCATTTGTTGCCGTGTCTCATTAGCAACGGGAAGCGACACTGAAAATCTAGCGAGCTACGCTACACTGAAGTGACAGTTACATTCATCTTATACGATGTTAAAGGAGAACTGAAGGCAAATTTTTTATCATCAAAATTCTCTTTATCTCATTTTATTAAATATCGGAATGCATTTTTGATCACTATTTTGTCGCTGCTATAGCAAGTTATGAGTGTTTGAAATATGCTCTGTAATATATCAGTCCATATGTCAAAGCGATGGCCGTAAACAAGATTCGTTAAGACCTGTGTGAGACATCGTAGGACGGAAGTAAAACGTACAGCGGAAATCAAAGTGACCGACATCTGCCAACATTGTCAAAAGACGCGCGCGCCCTCTTTCGAATGCTGATGTAATCAAGCCGGAAGTTTTGTTTGTTTTGATAGCAATCAGGAAAGTTTGATAAAAGTCGGCAGTGATCGTCATTTAAACTCATTTTTGTGCAATATTTCGTTTGGAGAACAGTTTTCAAAATGGCGGCGCTGACACCTGGCTGACACTTCATGTTTCAAAGTCTCGCACAAGTCTCGTGAAGATCGCGCGGATAAGCGACGCCTGCCGTGGACCAAATGAACTAAATTCAACATGGCTAAAAACCGAATAGGCTGATAAGTATAATATTTAATTGCAATTAGTTGCCAATATGAGTCACGATATAAGGTTACTGAAACCGAAAACGTAATTGAATAACACATTAAGAAATTTAACTTTAAAGTTCTCATCTCATCTCATTATCTCTAGCCGCTTTATCCTGTTCTACAGGGTCGCAGGCAAGCTGGAGCCTATCCCAGCTGACTACGGGCGAAAGGCGGGGTACACCCTGGACAAGTCGCCAGGTCATCACAGGGCTGACACATAGACACAGACAACCATTCACACTCACATTCACACCTACGCTCAATTTAGAGTCACCAGTTAACCTAACCTGCATGTCTTTGGACTGTGGGGGAAACCGGAGCACCCGGAGGAAACCCACACGGACACGGGGAGAACATGCAAACTCCACACAGAAAGGCCCTCGCCGGCCCCGGGGCTCGAACCCGGACCTTCTTGCTGTGAGGTGACAGTGCTAACCACTACACCACCGTGCCGCCATTATTATTATTATACACTTTCTTTATATCAGCATTCTCGAAAGCCACCGCGAGCTTAACTGTGAGTTGGCGCCGTTAGCACAGCAGTGAAGTCACCCTCCAGCCGGTGTAGCGTTCATCAGTATTGTTAGCAAATGCTAATTAATAAAGCGGTCAAGCCAGTGCTATCTATCGAGAGCAAGTAGCACAGACTAATGACCGAGAAACTAAGATTTCTGTCTCCAGACTCTTCTTCCACGCTGCACGCTCCCTGCAGTATTTTTCACTCAGACTTAAGTCTTCCTTTCCCTACCTAATTTACTGAGTTACTTTTAAAGTCAACATCGACAGCCACACACAACACAGCAACCTGGCAGCCAAAATTCTCTCAAAATCTTCTACATTTAACAAAGCAAACCTGGCGACCGTGTTTATTTACAAATTGTCACACTCGCCCTCTAGCATGGAAGTTTTACATCTCTGATGTGTCTCTCTTCCAGTTTTTTGATGTCCTTTGGTTTGTTTTTCTCTTGTAAACATGCATGAAGAATCCGTAATGAAGTTTTGGTGGCCTTTCTGGTGTTCAGTGCGTCTTTCTTTTGCTTAGGTAGTGTGTTTTGTTTATCTTGCTATAGTCACAATATTTTATTCATTAAGGTAAAAACCAGCTGATATCACTATATTAAAATACAATACACTTTAGTTTCATGACAGTTTTACAGAAGTCCAAGACAGAGCTCTACCACCACCATGTTTCACACATGTTAATGATTATTAAACACTCGCAGGTTACCCGGCATTGCCTGGGTGTTGCAAAATTCTTCCATTTCAAATTTGGTGAAGCTCCAACGAGTAATGGTGATGTTAACCCAAGACAAACAAAAATCCAAACATCCACCACCCAGAGGCCCACCAGGGACCCCCTGAGGCCCAAATATGGAATTTCTGAGTTCTGCCAAATTGTGGCTATCTCCTGTACCTACGTGCCAAGTTTAGTGAAGATCTGTCGAGAGTTTGTGTTGATAAATGTAACATGAAAGGCATTGAGGGAGGAGGTGGGTGGATGTTGTGCCCTCCAGGGACCTCCCTGGGGCCCATACATGAATTTTGTTTATATCTGCAAAATTCCAGGTCATCCCCCGACCTACTTGCCAAATTTGGTGAAAATCTGTTGAGAAATGGTGACGTTAGGTCAAGACAAACAAACAAACAAACTTTGTCGCTTATTATATAGAGTAACAGGAAGTGGGTTGCCAATTCTTGCAAAATCCATCACTTCACCAGGGTGGTGGTATATTTGGAGTTGTTTAGGAATCCTGAAGGAAATATGCGACAAAAAAAATGTTGCAGTTGTTGCATATCTGTTTTGGGCCCTTTGAAAGCTCTTTAGCTTTATTATTGGACCTGTGCACTTGAGTGTCAAAGATATGCAAAAAAAAAAAAGCACTATACTTTTTGCAATATATTTAATTTTGAGTATGTCTGTAGAGTTTTGCTCCAGTGGACATCCGTATATTTGGGCACTAAGTGTGGAGAGAGAAAGAGAGAAGGAGAGAGATGAAGTACTATGCTATGATGAGGTGGTCCACCTCTCCGCTGTGAGATAAATCTCATAAACAGAGCGTGTACAAACACAATAGTGTCATTTCACCCCACTGGCAGCTCTATTGTGTAAAAGATGGCAGGCGAGCGTGCGATACTACTGCATTTCCCTTCTCCGGCCCGTCGTTCCCGGCATGTGTGCTTTTCTCTCCACCTGGCAGCTGTCAGCCGTGATAGCGCTTTCGAGCTCGCGACGGTGACATTATACCTCCCTCCCTCCCCTCCCTCACATGCATACACGGCATTCCTAATGAGATGTTCTATTTTCACGTAGATGATGCAACGTCGCCTCACGTGCAACAGCTCCAAACTGTAAACAGTTAAAAGTGACACTCATTAACATGACTGCCAGCATGCACGCTCGCGCCATTGATTATGACATCGTATCGTAAATGGATGACCTGCGTGCCGGAGCGATTTCATTATGGATTGTTATGAATACACCACTACAGAAGGTTATTAATTACACCAATTAGCACAAGTGTGAAAATCCAGTTAGAAGCCTGTTGAGTTTGTTATAATTGATCTGTTTTTTTTTTGTTTGTTTGTTTTGTGTTTTTTTTTTCCCGCCCTCAGTCAGCATTGCCCTGAAATATCAGCTTGTTAGCGAAAGTTTAATCCTCGTCATAGTTCACGAGGCGCCTGGTGGTAAGGTCGCGTCCGAATGTCACGCACAGTTGCAATTGATTAGCGTTAAATTGGATCAATGTCATGTTTGGTGGAAAACAATAGCAGTTAATAGATGGAGGCCTTGAGTGAGTCCCAGAGAAGCGTTTGTTTGTTCGCTGTGTGTGTGTGTGGGGGGGGGGAGAGATCAGGACAATGTTGATCAGCTGTGTTCATAATTCATCATTTGGTAATAAGGTCAGAAGTTTGCTAATTAGCTAAAGGTTTGTCAGTGGATTGGTAATTGAGAAAGAGAGAGAGAGAGAGAGAGAGAGAGAGAGAGAGAGATTGGGGTTTTCCATCCAAATTGGCTAAAATTACACTATAATTTCTTTCTCTCTCTCTCACACACACACTTAACCTGTTCCTATTTAAAGCGATTAACCAGGAAATTTTGAAATTACAGGGTTGTGAAATCTCATCATTATACATTAATACAAGATGTTCTAGACGAAAAAAATGAAGCAGACTTTCGCTTAAAAAACATATTAAAGTTGTAACATCAGTCCGTTGGGCCATTCCCCCGGGCGTGGCCGTACTGGATTAGCCAGATACATTGTACGGATGTATTAGGAGATAAAAACGAAGGTGGCGCTGCGTGACGTAGGATTCCGCACGTCTTCTTCATTCCGTCCTGGATCCAAGACGTTTGTCCGAGTGGCTTCATCAAGTAAAGCGAGAAAACTTTACTCCTGGAAAAAGCCGCAAATTGTGCAGCAAGCATTTTACAGAAGATCGTGGATTTGTGGAGGACTTGGATGAAAAACTCACTGGGAAGAAGCGAGACACGAGGCAGAAACAACTGAAGCCAGACGCGATCCTGACTTTGTTTCACCACAAAACACGACAGCACACCGTATCACGCATCAAACGGATGGAAGATAAGCAGGTAAATATATATATTTTTTAAATAAACGGGCAATAAACTAGCTGTTGATTCCTTTTCTAATCCTGCATTGCTGTAATAATTTCTGTACAGGAATGCAAACAAATTGACCGAGAAGTCATGCTAGACCATAATATTATACTATAGTCTAGTACAGCATGCACTTGTACACCTCCGCTGTGCTCGCGGAAAATAACATCACGCACGATGGAGTTATGGCGGCCTCGCTGACAAAAAAAAATAGCCCCGTTAAGAACAAATTCAACATGCAGCTTTTTTTTAAATAAAGGACAGACATAAAGACAGACTTCTAGCTCAGTTTGTTTATTTGCGAGATATTTTCTTTAATTTCTGTTAAACCTGTGTAAAAAAAATGCATGTATGAAAGCAGATTAATACAGGAACTGTACAGGAACTGTGGTGCTTCATGCGCAGATCACTTATTGAATCATGTGTGTGAATTCTCGGTGTCCATCCTGTCGTCTGTAAACCCCTCTCTCTCTCTCTCTCTCGCCGTCTTTTCATCTTTCCTCATTTCATCCTCTTTGTTCCAGGAGCCTGAGTGTCTTCCAGCAGTGACAAATCCTCCTGATCCTTTACAAAGCCGAGGAAGAGAGAGAGAGAAAACAAGAAACAAGGATTTTGCTCACTGAGGCCAACATATTGAGCACCTGGCCATCATCTCTCTCTCTCTCTCTCTCTCTCTCTGGCTTTCACTCTCCTAGCCGGAAGATCAGCAGACGTTTCCATCCAGGGGAGTGTGAAATTTCACACCTGTTTTTTGCAACACATCTTTTAATATGCACTGTGCTTCCCCCCTTCTCTCTCTCTCTCTCTCTGTCTCTCTTTCTCTCTCATTCCATTTCACATACCGGTATGGAATCTTTTCGATCTTCCTTCACCCTCGCCGAGGCCGTCCTGCCAATCACCGCCTGAGTGACGGCACATACAATTTTCCGCTGCCATTTGCTCCCCTTAAGAGGAAAATTGCTTCGGCTATAACCTCTACCCAGAACGAAAACATCAACAATAATAATAAAAAAGAACAAGAGAGATCGAGGAAGAAAGAAAGAAAGAAAGAAGCTACAACTGTAATCTGGTGGGCTGCTGTCAGTTCTGTAGTTTGGACAGATGGAGAGAAAGAGAGGGGGAAAGATGCTTTCAGCAACTCCACTCCACTCTATAATATGCACACCTTAAACACAACTGACTGCTTTTACACTGAGATGACTGCTATGAGAGACGCTCGTCACATATGCTCAGGGAAAAGTGTGTGTATGTGCGTGTGTGCGCCATTTATTATATGTTCCAAGTCTTGTCGGTGTGTATTGATTTGCGAGGTCACTTTGATCGGAGTGGGAATGGTGGAGAACTGACATTCCATTACCTGAGAAAAAAGCGGCTCAAAATAAAGAGGAATATGTTAAGGGGCGGCAGGCCGCTATGACTGTAATTAAGTGCAGGGACGAGTGAAAGAGGGACAGGAGGAGGAGAAGGAGACGAGAACCCACCGTGGGAAGCTATTGTCTGCAGGAGACGAGGCATGTTGCACTGATATTACATGCTTGACCTTTCCTTTACTCCTCTCTTCTCTTTTACTTCAGCTCGAAGCATCTCTCTCTCTCTTTCTCTCGCTCCTCTTTCACAGAGACTCAAACTTTCTTATGCTTGAAAGTGTGATGAATCAGCAATTTCCAACTGAAATATTGTTCCTATTATTATTATTATTATTATTATTATTATACAAGCAGCTTTGGGACCAAAAGGTTGTGGGTTCAGTAGCCCCCAAGCATAACAATGCCATTACTTGTTTATCGCAGTGCATTATGGGGGATAGCTGGGGTCGGCAGTTGGGCAATATAGCAGATGTTAGATTAATTTTACATGAGAGCGATGTGAGAGGAGCAATTTTGCTGTGCTCTGTAGTGGAAGACCATGAAATTGGTAATTTAACCCTTTGATGCAAAACATGGGTCAAAAGTCAGCTGGGATAGGCTCCAGCTTGCCTGCGACCCTGTAGAACAGGATAAAGCGGCCCCGTGGCCGGCGAGGGCCTTTCTGTGCGGAGTTTGCATGTTCTCCCCGTGTCCACGTGGGTTTCCTCTGGGTGCTCCGGTTTCCCCCACAGTCCAAAGACATGCAGGTTAGGTTAACTGGTGACTCTAAATTGACCGTAGGTGTGAATGTGAGTGTGAATGGTTGTCTGTGTCTATGTGTCAGCCCTGTGATGACCTGGCGACTTGTCCAGGGTGTACCCCGCCTCTCGCCTGTAGTCAGCTGGGATAGGCTGAGTTTTTATCTTCTATATCTTTGCAATAAATTAATTCCATCATTCAGTATTCAACGTATTCCTCAGTTAACTCGTTTTTGATCCTCATACATCCTTATTTTATTTTTTCCTTTCTTACTTTTTGAATAAAAACCCTTTTTGTATCACTACCCTTCTAATGCACAACATGGGTCAAAAACGAACTGCATTCATTTTCCAGGTTATTTCATGTATGGCTGAGTGTTTCTATGATCTACTGTACTTTTGAAATAAATTCATTTTCATCTCATCTCATTATCTGTAGCCGCTTTATCCTGTTTAAACTCCACACAGAAAGGCCGTCGCCGGCCACGGGGCTCGAACCCGGACCTTCTTGCTGTGAGGCGACAGCGCTAACCACTACACCACCAGGCCACCTCTAAATTCATTTTGTCATTTACTTTTCCAAATATGCAGTGAATATCTTGTTTTTGTTTAGCACACATCATTTTTATTTTTCCTTTCTTAAGTTATGAACAAGCACAGCTTTTGTAATTCTACATCAAGTTTACACACATGGGTCAGAAACGACCCGCATGCATTTACTCCTGCGTTTGGTGGGAACTGTGAATTGTGCTTGTGTCGGACATTTCACAGCTCAGCACGGCGCCCTTTGCCCATCTAATACATGGAAGTAATGCTTTTCAATTGTTCTAACATTAACTTAGAAAAAAATTGATTATGTTTAGGTTACCTTGAGAGTGAGTAGATTACTCGTCAGAAAGTTACAAGTAATTACTGTTAGCTACCGAGCTGTTGACATATTCTACTTTAGTTAGCTAATTTTATTGTAGTTGGCTTAGCTAACTACATAGTTAATAAATAAATAACTGGCCCCATTCACTGCTAAAGTAATGACTTGAAACAAATTATTATTATTATAGTATTAAGACAGGCGGCACGGTGGTGTAGTGGTTAGCGCTGTCGCCTCACAGCAAGAAGGTCCTGGGTTCGAGCCCCGGGGCCGGCGAGGGCCTTTCTGTGTGGAGTTTGCATGTTCTCCCCGTGTCCGCGTGGGTTTCCTCCGGGTGCTCCGGTTTCCCCCACAGTCCAAAGACATGCAGGTTAGGTTAACTGGTGACTCTAAATTGACCGTAGGTGTGAATGTGAGTGTGAATGGTTGTCTGTGTCTATGTGTCAGCCCTGTGATGACCTGGCGACTTGTCCAGGGTGTACCCCGCCTTTCGCCCGTAGTCAGCTGGGATAGGCTCCAGCTTGCCTGCGACCCTGTAGAAGGATAAAGCGGCTAGAGATAATGAGATGAGATGAGTATTAAGACATTTAATTTTAAATCACACTTGGATGACCCATGTGTAGTAATATAAAAATTATTTTTGTTCATAAAGTAGGAAAGAAAAAATTAAATTAATGATTTGTGGTAATTAAAAACAAGATATTTAAAGAATACTTGGAATATTCAATCATAAAATAAATTGATTTCAAAAGATAGAGCAAAGAAAAACTCAGTCAGCATGAAATAACCTGGAAAATGAATGCGGGTCATTTTTGACCCATGTTGTGCATTAGAAGGGGTGTGCATATGTTTTGCATCAAAGGGTTAAAGAGGTGGATAACATGTCCAGGGTTTACAGAAGGAAAATCAGAATCCAAATCAAGCTTGGTGAGAAGGTAAGATATAAGTGACAAGAATTTGTAACCTTGGAGATTGACCGAGTCGACCACACTGTACAACAATAACATCATCAAATCTCAGAATGTCTTATCAAAACATTTATAAATGAGTGATTAGTTAAATAAAACTTGATATCAGGAAACATTAAAAAAAAAAAACCTCTTTGGAAACCCGTTGATCTGCCAGGTGATCACAGGGCTGACACATAGAGGCTGTCCACACGGCAACGGATTCAGGTGAATTTGATAAAATTGTTTATCGTTTCGGCCCGGCGTCCACACGGCACCGGCGTTTTGGGTGCCCCAAAACGAGAACGGGTTCCAGAGTGGAAAAATCTGGCAACGGCGCCGTTGCGAAGTCGTCTAGATGAGTAGAACGGATTTGTTTACGATGACGTCACAACCACATGACTAGAACAAGCAGCACTCTCGCTGTTTTGTATGAACCACTGCATTGCATTCACTTTTGTATACAGCTTTTCTTTTAAATAAACAAGTAACTGAACCATTTCTTGAATTTCTTTTTTTTTATTGGATAAGACTGCTTTTCAAAATGTTCACACACAATATAAAAAGTTATATAAATTATATAAAAATGCTTTTCAAAATGTTCACACACAATAAGAAAATTAAGTTATATAAAACTATGCACACTAATAAAACTAATTTGTACACACAGAAGGCACGATTTCCTCGCGTAGTCGCAGCCATCTTCTTCTTGTTGTTGTGTGTTTGTTCCTGTGAGTGCTTCACGCCTAGCCTGGGAAATCCCATGCTGCTTTGCACAATCGTTCCGATCTGAAAAGACAGCATGGAAACTATGGTCTAAAGGCTCGCCTGAGTTAGGGAGCCAATCAGAGAGTGGGGAGGGTGGAAAGACGGTGACGCGTACTACTCGACAAACGGAAGCTTGTAGTTTATTTGGGACTGTTTACGGATCACATTTAACATGGCGGCGAGCGATACGAACCAAACTTTCGATCAAGCTTTAGACACTGTTCTGAATAGTTTAGAGCGAAAGTTTGTTTTAAAAAAAAACCCTTCTCTTCTTCTCCTCTTCGTCGCTCTAACTACGTCACCGGGTACAACTGCCATGATTGGCCATGGGCTACGTATACTCCAAATGATAGACATTTGCAACGTCCAATAAACGGCCGTTGACAATCGTAAACCACACCTCCTCTACGAGAAATTCAATAGGCGGATTCCAGACCATATTTCACTTGTGATATGGTCTGGTGTTAACCAGACTACTTCACGTCAGGTAGAAGAAGGGGTTTATGCGCATGCGTCCTACTTCTTCTATTGTTCTGGTGTCTCCGATGGGACCGTCTTACAGCGCACGTAGAGGTGTGGCATGTGTATTGCATTGTTTTCAGCAAGCGTTGCGTTGCCATATGTACCTGATATTTTACTGATCCATTGCCCATGTGGACGCAATGTTTTTTTAATAAAATCTCGTTGCCGTTGAGCCATAGACACAGACAACCATTCACACCTACGGTCAATTTAGAGTCACCAGTTATCCTAACCTGCATGTCTTTGGACTGTGGGGGAAACCGGAGCACCCGGAGGAAACCCACGCGGACACCATGCAAACTCCGCACAGAAAGGCCCTCGCCGGCCACGGGGCTCGAACCCGGACCGTCTTGCTGTGAGGTGACAGCGCTAACCACTACACCACCATGCCGCCCCACACGTGAATCTTGATTCATTATTATTCTTAATGATTTGTAATGAAATGTAAATGAGTTTATTGTTGGGAGGATGACGCTCAGAACCGTAGGAATCTGATCATCAAACTAGTTCCTTCGTAGCACTTGCGTATGATTTTAAACTCATAAGAACAGGAATCAGTAGTAAAAATTTTGTTCACGACAACTATTCACTATAAAAATTTCCCAACAACTTAAAATAATTTTTTCTTGCTAAGACATTTCTACTCCATGACACTCCGAGTGAAACAAGCGAGCACGTCCGTGATGTTGCGTTTGATATTTCTGTCAGCGGAGGTACTTTGGTTTAGCTGTGTGGTAATAATCTTCCTGTGAGAGACTCATATCTTTGTGAGGTTCTGTCTCGTGTGTGTGAGAGAGAGAGAGAAAGAGAGAGAGGCAGTTTATTAGTGAGACATTTGAAGCCCACGTCTCTTCAATCTGTCAGAAGCATAAGAGCATCACTTTATCATCGTTTGTCTGACTGGTGTCCCTATGGACTCTGTGTGTGTGTGTGTGTGTGTGTGTGTGTGCGTATAAAAGGACACAAACAGAGGCATTGCTTCCTTCATTGTACTTTTCTACACAAGACTATTGGACGACTGTTGATGAAAATAGTTATTGCGCCCCAGAGTGTTATTATAATCCAATATATAGGCTCCAATTACATTGCAGATGTTCAGCGTCTCCAAAACTCCTTTGTGAATCACTGTAGAAAAAGTATGTAAGATATCAGCGATAGTTTATTTCGAGCAACGTGCATTTAGTGCTTTTACAGTATAATTAGTGCTTGTGGAGCTGTAAATGTATGCAAACTCGGATTGCGCTCTGTTGGTCTCCAAAGACTCCTGATCCTGATTCAGATTGGACCAAAATAACACTGTTGATCATTGATGCAAGAGATGAGTCAAGAACAACAATAACAGCAACAATACACACATTTTAACTTTATTCATGGCCAAACTTATTTATGTCAAGAGGGAGCTGAGCCGGAAGGCAAAGCTTTTGATTTACCAGTCAATCTACGTTCCAACCTTCACCTATGGTCATGAGTTCTGGGTTGTGACCGAAAGGATGAGATCGCGGATACAGGCGGCTGAAATGAGATTTCTCTGTAGGCTGGCTGGGCTCACCCTTAGAGACAGGGTGAGGAGCTCAGACATCCAGAGGGATCTCAGAGTAGAGCCGCTGCTCCTTCATGTCAAAAGGAGTCATCTGAGGTGGTTCAGGCATCTGATTAGGATGCCTCCTGGGCGCCTTCTTATGGAGGTTTTCCGGGCACGTCCAACTGGGAGGAGACCTCAGGGTAGACCCAGAACACGCTGGAGAGATTATAGATCTCATCTGGCCTGAGAGTGCCTTGGGATCCCCCAGGAGGAACTGGAAAGCATTGCTGGGGAGAGGGATGCCTAGAATACCCTGTTTAACCTGCTGCCACCATGACCTGACCTCAGATAAGTCGAAGAAAATGGATGGATGGATGGATGGATGGATGGATAATGGCCAAACAAAACAGTTAGAATAAAAAGTTTTTACTTCAAACTAGCTATAGTGCTTGGGAAAAATGAACCCGCTCACTAGCTAGTCACCCTGGTGGTGTAACACCACCAAAATTTCAGGACTGTCAAACTATTTATTTGCAAGACACAAACATCATTAGGACCAATTATCCTCCTTCACATTAATGCAATCATCCAATCAGCTGTGGACGTTGGTGCTAGATGGGCTGGTTTGGGTATTTCAGTCTGAGGAGAATGGCGAGGCTGGTTTGAGCTGACAAGAAAGCTACAGTAACTTGGATAACCAGTCTGTACACCCGTGATCAACAGAAAAGCATCTCAGAATGTACAACGTGTCAAACCTTGTGATGGACAAGCTACAACAGCTGAACATCACTTGGGGTCAGGGTCCACTCCTGTCAGCCAAGAACAGGAATCCGGAGCAACAGTGAGCTATAGTTGTTCAGCCTCAGATCTGATTTTCTGCTGTTGATTATTTTCCTATAACAGCATGACTTATCGTGTGTCAGTCCTTAGGCTGCTGGGCCATAGAAGGTTCACGCTGCACGCTGCATGCTGCACACTACACGCTACACGCGTGTAAAGAAAAGTGGACAAACGTAGCATGACTTGCTCTGGGCCATAGAACGGTGTTCACGTTGCACGCTGCACGCTGCACACTTCACGCGTGAAGCGTGAAATGAACATGCACACTTTTTTCTAGGCGTGAAGATGGAAATTCCAGTCAATGCATGCGGTCACCGCCGCGCCAGCCAATCAGAACGGGTCTAGGGAGATAACTCTATGCTTTCAGGGGAAAACTTCAGAAAAAATATAATTGAATGGTATAATTGAAAAATAGTTCTTCATCGGGATTGTCAAGCAGATTATAGAATGTTCGGTGAAATTCACCACGGGTTTCTCTCAGAAGGAAGTGTTCTCGGCTCCAAATTCTGTTCCTTTTTCTCTTCCTCTGTCTCAGTAAAAGCAGAATGAGGCAATCGTCGTCATCCGAAGAGTCCATATTGTTGGTTACTCGGTCAAAGTAGAACAGACGCAACACGTGAACATCCAAGCATGAAGTTTAATGGCCCAGGGTCCGGTTCTTCACGTGAACGTGTAGCGTGCAGCATGCAGCGTGCAGCGTGAACCTTCTATGGCCCAGCAGCCTTACATATCCTTCCTTACCATGATTTCTGGTTCCTGGTTTTGCATTAGCTTCATGGTTGAGCATTACAGACTTTTAAGCAAATAAGTACTTTAAAATGTAAAAACCTTAAGTTTTTGCATCATGTTGTGTAAAGTCTGGGGATGGGGTCAACTTCAGCAGTCTTCGTCTGAGGCTCAGTTTCCTGGATCTGGATGCTGACCTCAGGTATAGGTGTTTGCGGTGGTTTGGGGTGCAGCGCAGTTCCACCACAACTGCAAGAATCACAGCCTATGAGGTGGAAGGCACAATAAAGAGGGGCAGGCCCCGCAAGACCTGGAAGAGCAAGTGGCACAGGACTTAAGGGAGTGGGGCCTCAGTGCTGAGGATGCCCTGGATCGAAAGTATTGGAGAAGGAAGTTACAATCAAGCCGTGCATCGTCTGACACACCTGTGACGTAAGAAGACGTAAAAATGGATAGTGAGTGAGAGAGTGCTAGTTTGTACTTGCCTGCTTCTTCTTCTTTTGACTGCTCCCATTAGGTGTCACCATAGAAGATTATCATGAACCACATATTTGATTTGGTATAAGTTTTACACCGGATGCCCTTCCTGATGCAGCCCTCCCCGATCTATCAAGGCTTGGGACTGACACTAAGGTCCTGTCCACACGGCAACGGATTCAGGTAAATCTGATAAAATTGTTTATCGTTTCGGCCTGGCGTCCACACGGCACTGGCGTTTTGGGTGCCCCAAAATGAAATCTTTTGAGAACGGGTTCCAGAGTGAAAAAATCCGGCAACGGAGCCATTGCAAAGTCGTCTGGATGAGTAGAACGGATTTGTTTACGATGACATCACAACCACATGTGCTTCACGCCGGGTAGAAGTGTAACGAACTCGATGCTATAACTTGGTTCATGAAACGCGCTTACAAAATATTTTCACTATGAATATTTATTGTATAATGGTGCAAAGTGAGAGAGAGAGAGAGAGAGTGAGAGAATAGCCCTTAGGGCAGAGTCAATCCCGCCAGCAAAAATAGGGAAAAAAAAGGAGCGATCTCACCTCTTCAGATGTTTATTCCGGACCATTAAAGAATTCTGAAGGATATCAGAATGTTGGCGTACCGGCTTCCATCTACCCCCGTTCATTCCTCTTTCCGCGTCTCCATTCAAAAAACGAGCACGTGATTTAAAGGGACTATATCCATAGGATAGGGAGTGAGAAAGTGTGTGCGTGTGACAGTGACAGGGATAGTCACTGTGCGCATGCGCAGTTATGCGCATGCGTCTACTTCTATTGTTCTGGTGTCTCCGATGGGACCGTCTTACAGCGCACGTAGAGGTGTGGCATGTGTATTGCATCGTTTTCAGCAAGTGTTGCGTTGCCATATGAACCTGATATTTTACTGATCCGTTGCCCATGTGGACGCGATATTTTAAAAAAAAAAATCTCGTTGCCGTGTGGATGTAGCCTAAGTTTACACTGGCTTGTACAACTCCAGTGGCTGGGTATTTTACCTAATCTGCATGTCTTTGAACTGTGGGGGAAACCGGAGCACCCAGAGGAAACCCACACAGACATGGGGAGAACATGCAAACTCTACACAGAAAGGCCCCCATCGGTTGCAAGGTTTGAACCCAGAACCTTCTTGCCTAAATTGGTTTCTAAAATATACTTGAGTCTATTTCTGAAAAGCTAAACAAACTGGGCACCAGGGGAAGCCATGGCCTAATGGTTATGGAAGCGGCTTTGGGAACAAAAGGTCACTGATTTGATTCCCTGGACCAGCAGGAATGGATGAAGTGCCCTTGAGCAAGGCACCTAACCTCCAACTGCTCCTCAGGCTGCTCTGGGTATATTGCTCTGGGGAAAATGCCTGTAATGTAACTAGCAGTCAAACTGAATGAAAGCTTTAAATTTAGCACTTTTTGTTTTGCATCCTGCAGGATCCCACTTTTGATGTGCACGGAAACACACAAAAAAAGAAGAAAAATAGTGTGTTTCGATGTGGTTAGCACTGTTGCCTCACAGCAAGAAGGTTCTGGGTTCGAGCCCAGTGGCCAACAAGGGCTTTTCTGTATGGAGTTTGCATGTTCTCCCCATGTCTGCGTGGGTTTCCTCCGGGTGCTCCGGTTTCCCCCACAGTCCAAAGACATGTGGTGAAGTTAACATGGGGGCGGCCTTGGGCTGAGGTGCCCTTGAGCGAGGCACCTAACCACCAACTGCTCTCTAGGCGCTGTAGCATAGCTGCCCACTGCTCTGGGTGTGTGTGTGCTCATGGCTCACTTGTGTGTGTTCACTGCTTCAGATGGGTTAAATGCAGAGAGGAATTTCACTGTGTTTAAGTGTATGTGTGATAGATAAAGTTGTTGTTGTTCTTTGTTGGAGGAGGTTATGTTTTCACCTCCATTTGTTTGTCTGTTGCTAGCGTAACTCAAAAAGTACTGAACGGATTTTGATGAAATTTTGAGGAAAGCTGAACCATGGAACAATTGAATAGGTTTTGATGCAACTCCGGATATGTATGCGGATCCAGGATGTTCTAATATGTGGCTTGGCGCAGGTACAGTATGCACTCTCCCGTTTGCCACTCCACTCTCTTCTAGTTTATATCTGTTTGTTTCCATCCTTACTCATGATGTTTTCATTATCATTTAATTTAGTACGAATTTTCCATCAAACTCCTTGTTATTATCTATTACACGATGTCTACATTGTTAATGCTGCATTGTGCACGCTCGGAGTGCTATACCGGGCAGGTCAATCATAAAGAGCCGTGTTTAAAACCTTTCATTCAGCCGAGCATGAAAGCTCAAACAAAAGAAGTGTGAAGCTTTGAGAAAGAGACGTGCCGCAAAACTGATTAATATTTGCTTTCAAAATGACACTCCATGATGCACGAGCGGCTCCCTCTTATGCAAATGAGCATCTTAAAGAGACGAATCACCTCGGCCACAGATTGTAAAGTTCAAGAGGCTCATTTGCATATTTATATTACACGTAACCGATAATAAGTGCGTCAAACGGCACCGCGTTTGTCAACGCAGGACTCCGGCGTGGCCCAACCACGCGCTGCGCTTATTAACTTGTGAGAACTGATATCTTCAATTATTCACGCGACGCACGCCTCTGCAGATGTATTGCACCGCGTTTTGACAGTAAGAAGCGGCGGAAGAAGGAACATAATGGCACAAATGGAGCCTGTACTTATTATAAAAGTGGTGTTGTCAAATGAAATACAGCAGCGAGAGACAGAAAGAAAGAGAGCGAACAGTTCTGGCGCTGATATTAGTTTACTGCTATGATGTCATCATAAAGCAGCCGAGAGACAGCGCGGAGTTATGGTTAAAGCCGTCCGACGGCATCCAACACAAACTTAAATGTGTCTTTTTGCTCTTTCCTTTCAACAAGATATTAATGTGTGATATTTATTCGTACTACAAAAGCGTCAGAAAGTGTGATGGCCATTAGGCGAAGCGGCTCGACACTCTCAAAAGCGAAACATTAAGTAAGCAAGCCTCGGCGATATGAGGCCACGTTCATCACGACGCCTGGCGACGTGGCACTTTATAGCCTACAGAGCTGTCACAAATGGATAAATATATCTGAATTAAATTAACTTCATAATGGCCTCTCATTATTTGAGAGCTTCTGTCATCCTTCTGCCATCAGGATGACCAAAGATTGGGTTACAGCCTCCTACAGGGCTGCGATGCCATATGCACAAGCCAGGAGGGCATAACCATATGCAGCGTATGGTCCGTCGAGTCATACTCTATGCGTTCTGAATGAAAACTGATATGCAATATGATAGATCGAATATTAAATTAGTGAGCTGCCTTGCCATATGCTAGCCTTAGCGCTTGACTTGGAGCATCCTTTTGTTCTGCCTTTTCAGGTGCGTCTTGTGTTCAACAAGCGTTTTTCTTCTGTTCGGTCTCGTCAAACAGCACACAGTGCAGGTGCTGCTAAGGCTGCTGATGAGGAGAGATTTAAAGGACCATATTAAGTTTGCAGACCTGACTCAGGGCTGCCAGATTGGATGAATATCATCATCATAAAGGCTGTAACATCTTCACACCATGTTTTCAAAAGGAAAAAAAAGAAGAAGAAACCTTTATTCATCACATGCACACTTCAAGCACAGTGAAATTCATCCTCTGCATTTAACCCATCTGAAGCAGTGAACACATGCACAGAGCAGTGGGCAGCCACACCAGAGCACAGTCAGGGGTTCGGTACCTTGCTCAAGGGCACCTCAGCCCAAGGCCGCCCCATGTTAACCTAACCTGCACGTCTTTGAGGGAAACCAGAGTACCCGGAGGAAACCCACGCAGACAACACGCAAACTCCACACAGAAAGGCCCTCGCCGGCCGCTGGGTTCGAACCCAGAACCTTCTTGCTGTGAGGCGACCGTGCTAACCACTACACCACCGTGCCACCTTTCATTGCATTTTTTAAATGTTTTACAAGAGACACCACTATTTCAGATTTAGTTTTCATCAATCAAGCAACAGGATTGCATATGAAGAAAAATCTAGTGTGCTAAAATGAAGCATGGTACCTTTTTTATGACTGGGTTCAAAGCCCTGAATCACATAATCAGTTTTTCCTTGGCTAATCAGACACAAGGTACCCCACCAGTCTTGCTGGAGTAGTTGGGGGTTACACACCTTGCTCAAGGGCACTTCAGCCTGTCCTGCTGATCCAAGGAATCAAACCAGCAACCTTTTGATCCCAAAGCTGGTTCTCTAACCATTAGGCCATGACTTCCCAGGTATGGTCCCACCCTGGACAAAATGGGAAAACTAAAGGAACACTGGACATAAGGTGGGAATACATCCTGGACATCTATCCCAGGACACCAGGTCAGCGCATATTCCAACATGTAGCATATAATCCACGTCCCAGCATTTCTGGAGGAAACCAGAACACTAGGATGAACCCCACACCCCACACAGAAATGACAAGAACATATGAAACTCCATTCAAACTTAGAATCGAGCCAGGAACTTAAGACCTGCAAGGCAGCAATCCAACCCGATGCTCAACAATGCGATCCCAAAAGTAAATATCCGTAAATTAATCAAATAAACACAGTAAAGAGCTGTGTTATTCATCAGGGATAAAAGAGCTGCTGTTTTGCCGTCCACCACCCTCACGCTCACGCTTTCCCTCATGTCCTCAAGTTCCTGGTCTGTCAGTACCGTATGAGACCAGAGGAGACACGGTATTGATCTGCTGTACCACGAGAACCAAGTGCCATTACACTATTACAGGCCTGATAGAGGAACTGCAGACCATTGATTTCCAGCCCACCTCCCTCCCTTCCTCCTTCCCTCCCTCCTGCTGTACATCTCTTTCCCTCTCTTCTTTCTTGTTTGTAATTGATGGTAAGTGGGAGCGTGCTTCCTGCCTGACCCCTGCCATCGGTGGATTACATGTAACACAGTTATGATTGATATGATCAGGTTACTCAACACACAACAGGCTCAACTCACAGGGCATCATCAAACTGTGAATGTGCGTAACCAGAAGGTTTCAATCCAAATCTGTGAAGCTTCGACAAACACTCTGGTGGAGCATAAAATCTTTGCTAGACCAGATCTTGAACGGGAAAAAAATAATCCAGCATGAATCAAGTGCATATCAATATTTATAACTAATACAAGATGCAAAATATATTAATTTATTATATCATCCGGCCGACAGGTGATGAGTTTATGCTGTCGTGTGTTGTCCGTCTGTCGTCATCCACATTTCACGAAAATCGCTTCTTCTCTCTCAATTCTCCACCGATTTTTATTCTTTTTGGCAGGAAGGTAGGTCTGCCTGGGGTACATATAGCCTCCACCCACATTTGCATAATTGCAATTAATAATGAAGATATGGAGTAATTAATCAATCCCTAATGAGCAGTTTCGGGGCGGCACGGTGGTGTAGTGGTTAGCGCTGTTGCCTCACAGCAAGAAGGTCCTGGGTTCGAACCCCGGGTCCGGCGAGGGCCTTTCTGTGTGGAGTTTGCATGTTCTCCCCGTGTCCGCGTGGGTTTCCTCCGGGTGCTCCGGTTTCCCCCACAGTCCAAAGACATGCAGGTTAGGTTAACTGGTGACTCTAAATTGACCGTAGGTGTGAATGTGAGTGTGAATGGTTGTCTGTGTCTATGTGTCAGCCCTGTGATGACCTGGCGACTTGTCCAGGGTGTACCCCGCCTTTCGCCCGTGGTCAGCTGGGATGGGCTCCAGCTTGCCTGCGACCCTGTAGAAGGATAAAGCGGCTAGAGATAATGAGATGAGATGAGATAATGAGCAGTTTCCACACAAATTGCTTCTTCTCCCTCAATTCTTCACTGATTTTGATTCTTTCTGGCATGAAGGTAGGAGTACCTAGGGTGCATAGAACTTCTACCCAGATTTGCTTCATTACAATTATTAATGAAGTTATGGACTAATTAAGCCTCAATGCCTTAAGCAGTTCAACAAAAATCACTTCTCTGTCAATTCCTCGCCATTTTGGATTCTTTCTGGCAAATAGTTCAGTATTCCTAGGGTGGATATTGCTTCTATATATAGCTTGTATATAGTGTATATAGCTTGTGACATTTATTGCGCAAGGTGGCCCACTTTAGATCATTCCTTCTGGAGTAGACGGGGTCGGAATGAGCTACGCCGTCATTGACGGTCTTGTTATATACAGTTGTGGTCAGAAGTTTGCATACAGTGACATGAATGTCATCTTGGATATGAATGTCATGGCAATACTTGGGCTTTCAGTCATTTCTTTGAACTGTTCTTTTTCTGTGGTAGAATATACAGCATACATATTTAATTTAAAAAAACACTAGAATTTGTTGCACAAGTTTTAATGTTCTTTGGGTTTTCTGAAATCAACACAGAGTCAAAATTATACATACAGCACACTTAATATTTGGGTAAAATGTCTCTTCGCAAGATTCACCTTGACCAAACATTTTTGTTTACCATGAACAAGCTTCTGGTGGAATTCAGGTTGGATATTTCATGACTCTTCATGGTAGAATTTGTAGAGCGCAATTAAATTTTTTTTTCTTGGCATGGAATCAACTTATAAAGCACGGTCCATATATTTTCAATAGGGTTGAAGTCAAGACTTGTTTTAAGTTTGTTAGCCTGCTTTATCCTCCACAACCAGCTCTGATGCGTGTTTGGGTTCATTGTCCTGTTGTAAGTCCCAAGTCATGTTCAAGTTTCTGATGGTTTATGCTGAAGAATTCTGAGGTCGTCCTCCTTCTTCATTATTCCATCCACTTTGTGCAATGGACCAGTTCCACTGGCAGCAAAACAGCCCCAGAGCATGATGATCCTACCACCACCACCAGCTGCTACAGTGTCCCTTTGTACATGGTGGGCATTGTGGCCAAACAACTCAGTCTTTGTCTCATCTGACCATACAGCTTTCCTCCAGAAGTCTTTTTTTTTCTTTTTTGTCCATGTGGTCAGCTTTAAACTTTAGTTAAGCTTCAAGGTGTCAATTTTGGAGCAGGGGGTTATTTCTTGGATAGCAGCCTCTTAGTCCATGGTGAGCTGAACTATAGACAGTGATGAGCTTCCAGTTCATGGCAGGGCTGTACCATGGTGGTTCCCAGGTTGTTCCTGACCATCCAAACCAATTTTCTTTCACCTGAGGGTGACAGTTTGGGTTTTCTTGAAGCAAAGTGGCTTGGCAAAGTGATCACACCTCACAATAACATGGATACCATTGTTTGAACTGATCTTGGAATTTGCAGCTGTTGTTTAGAAATGGCTCCAAGAGACATTCCGGAGTTGTGTATATCTGCAATCCTCTTTCTCAGATCTGCACTGAGCTCTTTGGACTTTCCCATTTTACTGTGTGTTGGTCAATCCAATGAGTGCTGTAAAAAAAAAAAAACTTTTTATGAAGGCACAGAGAAGCTACCAGCTGTAGTCAATCATGATCACTAACAGGAAGTTAAGAGACCTCGGCCTTGGGGCAAGATGAGACATTTTGGAAGTTTCAGCACCTCTGAATGGCGGCACGGTGGTGTAGTGGTTAGCGCTGTCGCCTCACAGCAAGAAGGTCCTGGGTTTGAGCCCCGTGGCCGGCGAGGGCCTTTCTGTGTGGAGTTTGCATGTTCTCCCCGTGTCCGCGTGGGTTTCCTCCGGGTGCTCCGGTTTCCCCCACAGTCCAAAGACATGCAGGTTAGGTTAACTGGTGACTCTAAATTGACCGTAGGTGTGAATGTGAGTGTGAATGGTTGTCTGTGTCTATGTGTCAGCCCTGTGATGACCTGGCGACTTGTCCAGGGTGTACCCCGCCTTTCGCCCGTAGTCAGCTGGGATAGGCTCCAGCTTGCCTGCGACCCTGTAGAAGGATAAAGCGGCTAGAGATAATGAGATGAGATGAGCACCTCTGAATTAATAATCTAAGTGAGTGTATGTAAATCTTTGACCCTGTGTTGATTTCAGAAAACCCAAAGAAAATTAAATCTTGTGCACCAAATTCTAGTGTTTTTTTTATTATTAAAGATGTACACTGTACAATCGTTCTGCCACAGAAAAAGAAGAGTTCAAAGAAATTAGTGAAAGCCCAAATATTGCCATGACCTTCATCTCCAAGATGACTTTTATGCCACTGTATGTAAACTTCTGACCACAACTGTATATATGTATCAACACTTTCACTAATGGTCTCCTACATTGTGCCTCACTTCACATCTCCCGAAAGAGAGTGATGCAGCAGGGCTGTAGTTCTTTCATCTGTCCAGCACTTTCATTTCTTCCTCATCTGTATGCTCTACTCAAACAAATCAACTTCCAAAGCTTTAACTTTCATGCTAATACTCATAGCGTGATCAATGCCATCATGCTCATCTAGCCAACTCAAGTCTCTGCTGCGACTCATTGTATTCTCAAACATTGTCCAACAGTAGGTGCTTTTGGATCTTCAGAACTTTTTCATAGTTCTTAGAACTGTCAGAGGACATTCTCTTTTATTCTGTGTCCGCACTGCGGGAACTGAGAATGATCGTAGAGCTTAGAACACCACTTTGTGGGACTTTTTTAGCTCCTACTTCAGGGTTGGTTCTCTCCCAGCACAACAGGAACCATGTGTGATGTAAGTGCGTACACTTGAGTGGTTGAACATGAGCCAATGCAGCACCAGCAACTGCCATTAAAAAAAAAATCAATGTAAAACATTAGCTGTGTCAACAACAGCTCTTAATGTTAGCATCAAAAAAAAAAGGGAGGAAAAAAAACCCACAGAGAAATGGACTGACGGTGAAGTCCAGGCTTCACTGATCCTACATGCGAAAGACAAAACACAGCATGATTTTGACACATTTAAAAATCACAAAATTAAAATCTTTGCTAACATTTCCGGCAAACATCACGCTAGCAAGCCAACTTACAGTACTCTCCAAAAGTCTTAGCCCCCCCCCATTTTTTTCATCCAAATTTTGTTATAGATTTCTATTTTATGACTTCTACATTACAAAAACATTTTAGAAAATTCCAAACGTTTTTTTTTTCCAGCACAAAATTAAATGTTACAGAAAAAGATTGTATCCGAGCAGCATATTCCATAAAAGAGGACTTTTCAGATTAAAAAAGAAAACATAATGAAGGCTACTGGGTTTTGGTGCAAAATGAAGAAGCGAGTGTGACAGTCAAAGTGTCCAGAAGAACTGGGTCTGGTTCTGGAAGATGCTCAGTAAAACCTACAGATCATTTCCGCATAAAACTGCACTCATTGTACTGTACCTGAAACTACTATTCATCTCATCTCATCTCATCTCATCTCATCTCATCTCATCTCATCTCATTATCTCTAGCCGCTTTATCCTGTTCTTTTAAACCAAAGCGTCGTCTCACACCAAATACTGACTTTATTTCATTTATTATGGCTATTTTTTAAAGTCTAAACATTTCTTTTCATTATTTTTTAAGCCATTTTTGGTCGACAGCATTTCTTTACAGCGCCTTTCAACAAGTCTCGAGAGCTGTTGGTCATTTACACCAACGTTTTCTCCATCATCATCATCATCATCATCATCACTACTTCTACCATCAGAGTGCCTCAGAACCATGAACTTCTCAACTGAATAACAAAAACACACCACTAACCAAAAAGCTAGCACCAGAATCGCTGATCACATTCCACATATTTAAATCAAAACACGTGTTTCACGATGGAGTTTTCCTTCAATAAAACAATTTCCAACACATTCAGAAACGTTTTTTTTTTTTAATCCTTTCTCTCTTCCTGTCTCACCAGATATCTACAATGCTGTGCTGAATATTTCAGGATGTGTAAAAGTTCAAGCAATCGTCTCCGATCTATACTGCTTGCTTAGCAGGAGGTGTTAAAAAGTATTGGCAGCTGACATAGCTCGACTTAATATCCAGCTAAGTGATTTAATAGCTTCTGTCGGATTCTTAACTGCTGTGTTTTTCACTATTGATTTATGTGCTCGTAAGTCGGGCTGCAATTTCACAGCACCACCGCAGTTATTGAACCCAGCTTTTGATATTTCATATCGACTCGATACCATAATCATCAGGAGTTTTGCAAAGATTCGGATTTGACAAGTGTGGGATTTTTTTTTTCTCCATGTGAGAGTTAAAGGAGGATTTCACAGTTGAATCAAAATGTGCTGCGTGATATTTATGTGGATTTTTGCTCTATTGGGTTGTTTGCTTTGCTTGATAAACTGACTTGAGTGTCTGTGGTAAACACACTGTGTTTTATGGACAGCCCTATCAGCCTCAATATCTAACACACTGCTCTCAATCACTTCCTGTTTTCTTCTCTGGAATGTAATTATCATGAAAAACCATAATGAATTTTATCTAGCTATTTTTTTCCTACAAGGGCGGCACGGTGGTGTAGTGGTTAGCGTTGTCGCCTCACAGCAAGAGGGTCTGGGTTCGAGCCCCGTGGCCGGCGAGGGCCTTTCTGTGCGGAGTTTGCATGTTCTCCCCGTGTCCGCGTGGGTTTCCTCCGGGTGCTCCGGTTTCCCCCAAAGACATGCAGGTTAGGTTAACTGGTGACTCTAAATTGAGCGTAGGTGTGAATGTGAGTGTGAATGGTTGTCTGTGTCTATGTGTCGGCTCTGTGATGACCTGGCGACTTGTCCAGGGTGTACCCCGCCTTTCACCCATAGTCAGCTGGGATAGGCTCCAGCTTGCCTGTGACCCTGTAGAACAGGATAAAGCGGCTAGAGATAATGAGATGAGATTTTTTTCCTACAAGGGCGGCACGGTGGTGTAGTGGTTAGCGTTGTCGCCTCACAGCAAGAAGGTCCGGGTTCGAGCCCTGTGGCCGGCGAGGGCCTTTCTGTGCGGAGTTTGCATGTTCTCCCCGTGTCCGCGTGGGTTTCCTCCGGGTGCTCCGGTTTCCTCCACAGTCCAAAGACATGCAGGTTAGGTTAACTGGTGACTCTAAATTGACCGTAGGTGTGAATGTGAGTGTGAATGGTTGTCTGTGTCTATGTGTCAGCCCTGTGATGACCTGGCGACTTGTCCAGGGTGTACCCCGCCTTTCACCCCTAGTCAGCTGGGATAGGCTCCAGCTTGCCTGCGACCCTGTAGAACAGGATAAAGCGGCTACAGATGAGATGAGATTTTTTTCCTACAATGTTTAGTATTCTCTAATATGCTTCAGTTCACAGTCACACATCAGTCATTAAAAGGCCTTTCTGTCCTTCAATCTCTCAAATTCAAAGAAAAAAGGAGTCCTTATGTGCCATTATGGAGTTCCTGTCCTCTCAAAGAGTGACTCTCTCTCTCTCTCTCTCTCTCTCTCTCTCTCTCTCTCAAATTGAGTTAAATGTGTATGGCTTATGAAAGAGCAGATTGTATCCACAGACCCTTTAAAACCCATTTTCCACTCTGATTAGATTTCGCAGTGTCATCATGGCAATGATGTTCCACCGCTTCATTCATATTTCAGAAGCAAAGCATAAATCCGGCAAACTGGAGCCTGTCATGTCTCGTTAGAAATGATGAAGAACGCGAGCAGAGCTGCCGCTCCTCCTGATTATCTCTGAACATGTTCGTTTGACGCTCTTTACAATTTACCGATGAGAGCCCATGCGCCGCGACAAAACTAATCACGTTCATATTGAACCAGTAAAACGTAACATTTCATAATGTGCACAAAAACATAATTAATGTGGCTTCTGCTTAAAGAACAATACAGAAAACCAGGACTAAAAGCAGAACTAAACCAAACTAGTGATCGTCATGAGGGGTTTAGCTCTTAAAGTATGCATTTTGTTTGTTTTTTGTGTATTTTTCTCCTGGGAACGATGCAGTGTAATTCATTCAAGTTAGTCCTTAACAGGCTTGTAGTACTTGAGTCCGACTTGTGCCCTAATTTCAAGGACTCATGACTTGACTTGGACTTGGACTCGTGCATTAACTGCATTTGGACTCATGAATTGGAGATGAGGACTCGGATTTTTTCTTTATTTTTTGTAACATGCCATAATCATTTGGCATAAGATATTTATATTTATATCTACACTAATTTTTATACTAATTTTGTGCAAGAGAATGCACATTCACCTGTTCTATACGTCATGTTCAGGAACAAACTAACGTTAATGGCGCTAAAATGCCTGGAGAGACGCCGCTAGGGTTGTCCGCTTTGCTTATACAGACTTCTCGTGCAGTGGGAAAAAACGCACTGCGATGTGTTCCATATGTAGAAAAACTATCAAGGAGACGACGGGGACAACCTCGAACTTCAATCATCATTTGGCAAGACCACGCCCAGAGAAGGAAGTGACATGCTATGTTCATTGCTCTGTTGATAGCGGGGCTTGCTTGCTGAGCGATGAACTAGCTAGTGTTAACATATTATTTGCCCTGTTGATAGTGGGCGGGGCTTGTGTCAGACTCAACTCGGATCAGTAGTGGACTTGATTCAGACTTGACTTGGACTCAACTCGAAATTTTCTTGAATGACTTGGACTTGACTCAGACTTGAACACTGGGGACTTGAGGCTGGACTCGGACTCAAGGTTTAGTGACTCGATTACAACACTGGTCCTTACGGTGTCTTAAATAGTTTCTCACTCGGCGTTTTTGGACCAAACCGTTCTCGGGACTGGTTGAGAGGAACTACCTACTGGGGAGCTCTGCCCAGAACTACATACCTTACCTTCAAGGTTTTTTTTCTTCTCCTTGCATTCACAAAGCCAGTAGGAATGCTGAAGTGGTGTATACAGGAAATGCAAGCAAATATTTTTATATTTCACTTAGATGCATCGAAATCATGCTGTATTTCCTCCATTGCGTACATAATCAATAAAGCCTGGACTTCTGTTTGGAAGAAGCCATGGCCTTATGGTTAGAGAAGCAGCTTTGGGACCAAAAGGTTGCTGGTTTGATTCCCTGGACTAGCAGGACTGGCTGAAGTGTCCTTGACCAAGGCATCTAACCTGTAACTGCTCCAGTAGGAGAGGTGGTATACATTGTGTCTGATTAGCCAAAGATAGATTGATGATGTGATTATCAGTTTGGGCGGTGCCCAGCTATAACTAAACTAACTCTGTCAGTCCATTTGTCTGTGTTTTTTTTTCTTTTTTTCCTCTTATTTTATGATACTAATGTTAAGAACTGTTGTTTATATGGCTAATGTTTTACACAGATTTGTAAAAATGGTGGCTGCTGGTGCTGCATTGGCTCATGTACAAGAAATCGATGTACACTTACATCACTCATATGCTGAGAGAGAACTAACCCTTACATTAATGGCATTTAGCAGATGCTCTTATCCAGACCAATGTACGACATACCCAGAGCAGCCAGGGCTTACGTGCCTTGCTCAAAGGCACTTCAGCCATTCCTGCTGGTCCAGGGAATCAAACTGGCAACCTTTTGGTCCCAAAGCTGCTTCTCTAACCATTAGGCCATGGATTGCCGCTGAAGTAGGAGCTGAAAAAGTCCCACAAAATGGTGTTCTAAGAACTACAATCATTCCCAGTTCCTGCCCCAAAAAGGCAGCTTGTTCTGTTGAACTATGAAGAAGTTCCTTCTCCTCTAGTTTGAAGGAAAAAGTAGAACTTTTACCAAACCTTGTGTGTCACTCTCTGAATAACTTTCAAGTAGAACCTTCTTCAGAAGCTCATCTCATCTCATTATCTCTAGCCGCTTTGTCCTGTTCTACAGGGTCGCAGGCAAGCTGGAGCCTATCCCAGCTGACTACGGGTGAAAGGCGGGGTACACCCTGGACAAGTCGCCAGGTCATCACAGGGCTGACACATAGACACAGACAACCATTCACACTCACATTCACACCTACGCTCAATTTACAGTAGAGTCACCAGTTAACCTAACCTGCATGTCTTTGGACTGTAGGGGAAACCGGAGCACCCGGAGGAAACCCACACGGACACGAGGAGAACATGCAAACTCCGCACAGAAAGGCCCTCGCCAGCCGCGGGGTTCGAACCCGGACCTTCTTGCTGTGAGGTGACAGTGCTAACCACTACACCACCGTGCCGCTTCTTCAGAAGCTAAAACTCCTTAATTATCCAATGATCTCTTGAGGAACCCAAGCACCTTTTTTCCCCTCTCTTGCTCTAAGAATAAACCCCACATCCACTCTCCCAGGTTAAAGATACGACTGCGGTGATGAACAACGCTACAGTTTTAGTCCTGAAAGATTTCAGAAGTCAAATGTTGAGTACATTAAAGCAGTAGTGAGTTCAGTTTGCTTTCTATGGTGGAAAAAGTCCTGATGATGCTTACTACAGCATCCATGAGCCAAGACCGCAAGACTGTGCTCTCTGGGTGGGCGGGGCATACTCTTTCTTTCTCCTCTGTCAATTACTCTGATGCTAGCCAATCATGGGTGACTTTGAGTTCATAATTATAATAATTTATTTCAAAGCATTTCACAGTCTCAGTGCTCTAATGATAAAAAATAAATTATAACAACAAAAGAATACATATTAATGTTTACATATTAAAATTATGAAAAATTAATCAAAATGAAGATTAGTATTCAAATCATAAGAAAGTTTTCATAATTCATAATATTTGACCATGTATGAGGAAGAGGGTAGATAGCGCTTTCTTCTGGGTATGATGCGCTTCCCTGTAGAGCTTCCTCTGGAGTGTGTGTGGTGTGTGTGGTGGTGATCTTGGAGATATGTTTGTAGCTGAGCCTCATTGTTGCAGTGACGAGGTCTTCAGTGTTGTTTATGCTCCTTATTTGACAGGATTTGTAATGAGGCTAAGAGTGTTAAAAAGGCAATATTTCCGGGGGCAAGAAAAAAGTTGCCATTTTGAAGGTTTTTCATGACGACCATGACAAGGACATGTTCTGGCTTCTGTGTGTGTTAGGGATGACTCACTGAACATTTCTTTTGGTCCTCTTCAAATTACAGTCATCAGACACACAATGTTTGGTAAACAACAGAAATCTCTCTCTCTCTCTCTCTGTCATCTCAATAAGGAGAACAACAGAACAAGCTGCCTTGCAACTCCCATCAGAATTTCAATAGAGCCTGAGGTGACAGAATACAGAGAGACGGAGAGGGGGAGAGACAGGTGGGAGCGCTGCAAACATATTGACAGACAGATACACACTCACAGATTCTGACAGACAAACAGACACATTCACACTCTCTGATCCACTGACAGGAACACACACCCTGTGACATTCAGGTACACACACACACACACACACACACACACACACACACACACACAACATTCATGTGTTCTACACACACACACACACACACACACACACACATGCATGTGTCCTCCATGTACACACACGCACACACACACACACACACACACAACATGCACGTGTCCTCCATGTACACACACACACACACACACACAACATGCATGCATTACACACACACACACACACACACACACACGTATATGTCCTCCATGTACATGCGCACACACACACACACACACAACATGCACGTGTCCTCCATGTACACACACACACACACACACACACACACACACACACACACACAACATGCATGCGTTTTACACACACACACACACACACACACACACACACACACACACACACACACACACACACGTATGTGTCCTCCATGTGTACACACACACACACACACACATGTATGTGTCCTCCATGTGTACACACACACACACACACACACACACACACACACACACACACGTGTCCTCCATGTATACACACACACATGCGTGTTCTCCATGTGCGCGTGCACACACACACACACACGCATGTGTTCTACACACACACACACGCACACACACGAATGTGTTCTACACACACACACACACGTATGTGTCCTCCATGTACACACACACACACACACACACACACACACACACACACACACACACGTGTCCTCCATGTATACACACACATGCATGTTCTCCATGTGCGCGTGCACACACACACACACACACACACATGCATGTGTTCTACGCACACACACACACACACACACACACACACACACACACACACACACACACGCATGTGTTCTACGCACACACACACGCACACACACACACGTATGTGTCCTCCATACACACACACACACACACACACACACACACACACACACACGTACGTGTCCTCCATGTATACATATACAACATGCATGTGTTCTCCATGCGCGCGCATACACACACACACACTTCCCTGGTTTAATCAATATCACAACATTAACACCGTGTCTAGCTCGGACACAGATTACAGAAATGAGAAATGACACAAATGACGATTCTCAGTGTAATGAGATGATAGTGGAAATTATGGAGTAGATTTTGCACAAGATTTGTTGCAAAAATTGATGCAAATAAGTCCAAAGTATAAAGAAAGGATAATTTATTGTGGGATAAGATGTTTAAGATACATGGACTACATCTTCTGAAACCATGATAATTATGAGGGGGGAAATAGCAAAAAAATCTATGAATCCCATCCAACTAGTTCTTCATCTCCTCAGTGAGATTTGTATTAACAGAGCATCAGTCAGCTCCAGAACCGTAAGAATAACTGATATTAGGAACTGACACACAGTGCTGTGTAAAAGTCTTAGGCGCATGTAAATAAATGCTGTCGACCAAAAATGGCTTAAAAATAATGAAATGAAATGTTTCAACATTAAAAAATACTATAAACAGTAATCAGTAAGCCATAATAAATGAAACAAAGTCAATATTTGGTGTGAGACGACCCTTTGCTTAAAAAAAAAAGAAAAAAAAAGAAATAGTCATCTCAGGTACAGTGAGTGCAGTTTTATGCGGAAATGATCTGTAGGTTTTCCTGAGCATCTTCCAGAACCAGCCCCAGTTCTTCTGGACACTTTGACTGTCACACTCACGTCTTCATTTTGCACCAAAACCCAGCAGCCTTCATTATGTTTTCTTTTTTAATCTGAAAAGTGCTCTCTTATGGAATACGCTGCTCAGATACAAACTTTTTACAAACATAATTATTTTTCCTGTAACATTAAACTTTGTGCTGAAAACAACACCAACAAAAAACAATGATTTGGAACTCTAAAATGTTTCTGTAATGTTTTGACTCGATAATGTAGAAGACATCAAATAGAAATCTATAAAGTTTGTATGAATAAAAAAAATAGGGGGCCGAAGACTTTTGCACAGTACTGTATGTGTGTTATATGTGTTGTATACTGGAAGAACACAACAAGACAATTTTTTGTCCTGTAGTCACTTAGGGTCAGAGTCATGTCCAAGTTTTTAGACTTTGGGTAGCAAAAAAAAGTGGCGTCTGCAGAAAATGTGGTTTTGTTGCTACAAAAAGAACAAACAGCCACGGAATGAGATTAACGATGATTTCAAACAACTTGAGCTGGATGTGGTTTATTAAATCTGGATGAATTGCATGAAAGTCTTTCTGAGATGTGATCTGAGGTCAGATTTGGGGTGGCAAGGCCAAGGTCAAGAGTGGCAGCTCCACCCCCTCCCACCCCACTCCACCCAAGTGTGGACACACCCATAATACTTAGACAATCTTAATGTATACTATCATACTTACAAATTAATTTTCTCATTGGAATAATGACACATATATCTGCCATGCTTACACATAATAATAATAATAATAATAATAATAATAATAACCAACTAAGACACTTGACAAACCGTGATCTGTTTCTGTGGATTAAATTCAACTTTACGCTTAATGAGTTTACTCATAATTTAATCATAATACATGATTTGTATCATTTCCGTCTACCTGCGTTTATATTTCGAAGCTTTTGCTTTCACATTTTGTTGATATTGCTGATACTAATAGAATATTTAGACTATATTTTATATAATGGGCGGCACGGTGGTGTAATGGTTAGCGCTGTCGCCTCACAGCAAGAAGGTCCTGGGTTCGAGCCCCGTGGCCGGCGAGGGCCTTTCTGTGTGGAGTTTGCATGTTCTCCCCGTGTCCGCGTGGGTTTCCTCCGGGTGCTCCGGTTTCCCCCACAGTCCAAAGACATGCAGGTTAGGTTAACTGGTGACTCTAAATTGAGCGTAGGTGTGAATGTGAGTGTGAATGGTTGTCTGTGTCTATGTGTCAGCCCTGTGATGACCTGGCGACTTGTCCAGGGTGTACCCCGCCTTTCGCCCGTAGTCAGCTGGGATAGGCTCCAGCTCGCCTGCGACCCTGTAGAAGGATAAAGCGGCTAGAGATAATGAGATGAGATGAGATTTTATATAATTTCAAGCAAAGGATAAGAAATCAGTATGATAAAGTAACTCATCTGGCTCCTGAGAAAGGCCTTTAGCTGTGTTTTTTTTTTCACTCTAAATCTGGATTGTGTTTACTGATCGATTTAATCACTGTTGCGGTGAAATATTTTAACGATTATTATATTTCACCGAGACTTAATATCACCATAAAGTTGTGTTTGGTTCAGTCTCAGTTAGGATATTAGCAAGTTTAAACTGATTTGTGAAAGTGCTGCCACTAGAGGACGCTAAGCTCAAGGTCTGTTTGTTCAGAAAACTAACACACACACACACACACACATACATATATACACACACACACATGTCCTGCCGCACAATGAGGACCAGTACAAAAGTTCCAGAGCAGGAGTGAGAAGGCGAGAAAGTGACAGAGGAGATAAACAGGAGATAAAGAAGATGAAGGAAAAAATAAAACACACTGCTGAGCTAAAGAATTCACCAAAACACAACGACACAACAGGTCGAATATTCAGTACGATGGTACATGGGTTGGGGTGCAGCTCACAAATATTCACAAGTAATTATTTCTCTCATTTATGTCTCTCTCTCTCTCTGAGTTTATTGCAGATTGTCTTCAATTTATGAGACAAAATGAATTACACACTGTATTAAAACACACACACACACCAGTTTTTCCTTTAGAAAACAAAGCTGAATAAACAAGAAAATAAACTATGACCTACTTGCAAATACAAAAAAAAAAAGTATGTCACACATCCTCTGAATCCTGTCATCACAACACATTATGAACACATTTATAACAGGTTATGTACTGTGTGCTTATTCAAAACAAATAAAAAACACCATACAAGGACTCTTATAGTTCCATCTTCCTAAACCTGAAAACCATTCTTTGTTTCAAACAGTGTATAGTCTATACAGTATAATAGCTCATAAATGGTTGTATTTAGATGTATCATGCTTTATAAAGCTTGAGTATATGACTTCATAAATGTCAGGTTACATAATGCATTACATTACACAGACACGAGTGTTTTACTGGGAAATACACCACTCGTATTTTTCATCCGAGCTCCATCTGGGACATGGAGAACCAAAACCAGGACATAAATCTCTATATGTGACTTGTGAGGAAATTGATGAGCAAGTTGTTTTGATAAATTTGGGTCGATATAATAAAAAGAAAATCCCATGTTGGCTTGAAGATATGAAGGTTATCTTCTCGTGTTGAAAAACTCACATGTTTCATATGAAATACATCACGGATCTGAGTGACACATTTAAATAATATTGCCTGTTTTTTTGTGGTCTATCAGATATATTCCATTCAGCTAACATGATATTGAACGAGTCGAGGACGAGCAGCTGAATGGAATATATCTGATATACCATGAAAAAAAGCCAGCCAATATTATTATTATTATTATTATTACAGAAAAAACACATGAATTTCCCATGTATTTCACATGTGATCACATGTGGTAACATGTGGAATACATGGTATCAGGTTTTGTAACGTGTTACCATGTAGAGCACATGTGGAAAACATGTGATTCACATAAAATTGTGAAGTTCATGTGGTTTTTCTGTAAGGGTATTATTATTATTATTATTATTATTATACATACACATTCCTTTCGGGTGTTCAACGCATCTTTCTCTTTCAAAATTCTCTCAAAATCTTCCGTATTTAACGAAGCAAACCTGGCGGCCATGTTTGTTTACAAGTCACTCGCGAGCATGGAAGTTTTACGTCTCCGAAGTGTGATGTCATGCTGTCTTGACAACCATCCATGCAATATTGTAAACCATATTCAATGCTCATTCTCCACTGGGTAGAGTGACGTAATACACGTAGGATAAGCGATATGCTAACAATATTGCATGCTATCGAACCAAATGAATGAAACCCGTTAGAAGGGAATAGAACACGTGTTTTTATTCCATCAAAAAAGCGTCCTGTATGGATAATAATTCCCAATATTTCACTCCGATGACGTCACTCCGAGTGTTTTCCTGCATGGTCAAAATGGTGAAAATTAAAATTATTTTGATTAACTTGCATTTTTTTTATGGATGTGTCCATATATGAAGAACATTACATGGTGGTGCAAAGATATGAAGTTTATCTTCTAGTGTTGAAAATATTTTCACTTGTTCGCTTCACTCACTCATGATATACCTGTACTTTCACCACTCGATGATAAACTTCATATCTTTGTGCAACTGTCATATTCTCTCTCTCTCGCTCTCTCTCTCTCACACACACACACACACACACACACACACACACACACTACATACACACACACATATTCATAAGAAGATTGAAGAGAGCCAAGTAAAGTTTCTGACTGACTTCTTTCATATCTTATCATAATGTGGTGTACAATTGCATAATTTAATGCTTTATAACTTAATATATTCCCTCAAAGGGTTGATTATATTGCATTACAGCATTAGTACAGCATTAGATCATACGAACATTCTGTACAAAATACTAATGAGCAAGGAATCCTACTGGATATTAAGCATTATACTGTATTATGTAGTTTATAATAACATGAAAACGTGTTTTTAGTGTGTTATGAATACAGGTTTCATCAGAACAGTTATCAATAGTAAAAAAAAACTCACAACATGGTGTTTCTTCGATGCTGTAATTATTATTATTTGCTGCTGTCTGGTTTACATGAACTGTACAGGCACAGTGTAGAGGAATGGCAGTCCGGAAACAGGGCCAATTTCAGCACAATTACTCTTGTTGACCTCCCTTCCAGGGTGACTTCAAGTGCTTACTCTGTGTGTGTGTGTGTGTGTGTGTGTGTGTGTGTGTGTGTGTGTGTGCTTCTGAGGCTGGCATGGTACACATCAGGCCTGTGTGTGTGTGTGTAAGGAGGAGGAGGGCATTTACAGTAAGTGTTTCTCTATTATTGAGCCAACCTTTAACTCCGCCCCTCTAAAAACTGTCAGGAAAACAAGTGACTAAAGCATTCATTCATTAAAAAAAAACATAAATCAAAGAAAGGACGTGTGTGTTTCTTACGGTTTAGATTATTCTTGTTCTTTTTTAAGTTAGGTTTTATCATTAATTATTATTAAATGAATAAAATTATATTTTATAAAGTAAAGAAATAATCAGTATTATTTATTATTTCTCTGTCTCTCGCTCACTCACTCTTTTTTTTGTTAAAAATATAGCATTATTAATTACCAAAATACGCAACAAACTTTTGTGCTACATTTGTACTGGACATCTGGGTTTGTATCTTTTTTTTTTTTTTAATATTGTAGACACAACTATAACGACACATGATCCATTTTGGTGTTAAATCGTATTACAAGTGACCCGACAAGATGTTTAAATAAATAAATAAATAATTTCTTCCTTTTATGGCACGATTTTTGTGTAAAACTTGTGATTTGGACAGAATAGAAAGCCAGTAGAAATACTTCTATTTATTTTCTGAACACACACACATACACTATATATATATATATATATATATATATATATATATATATATATATATATATATACACAAAGGTATTGCAAAAGTATTCATACCCCTTGAACTTTTTCACATTTTTCCACCTTACAGCCACAAACTTAAAAGTTTTTTATTGAGATTTTATGTGATGGACCAACACAGAGTAGCACATAATTGTGAAGTGAAACAAAAATGATAAATGGTCTTCAAAATTTTAAACAAATAAAAATTTGAAAAATGTGGTGTGCATTAGTATTCAGCCCCCTGTACTCTGATACCTCTAAATATAATCCACTGCAACCAATTGCCTTCAGAAGTCATCTAATTAGTTAATAGAGTCCTACTGTGTGTAATTTACTCTCAGCATAAATACACTCGTTCTGTGAAGGCCTCAGTGGTTTGTTAGAGAACACTGAAGAACAAACAGCATCATGAAGACCAAAGAACTCACCAGACAGGTCAGGGATAAAGTTCTGGAGAAGTTTAAAGCAGGGTGAGGTTATAAAAAAATATCCCAAGCGCTGAACATCTCAAGAAGCACTGTTCAATCCATCATTCAAAAATGGAAAAAGTATGGCACAACCGCAAACCTACCAAGACATGGCCGTCCACCTAAACTGACAGAGTGAGCAAGGAGAGCAATGGTCAGAGAAGCAGTCAAGAGGCCCATGATCACTCTGGAGGAGCTGCAGAAATCCACAGCTCAGGTGGGAGAATCTGTGCACAGGACAACTATACGGTAAGTCATACACTCCACAAATCTGGCCTTTTTGGAAGAGTGGCAAGAAGAAAGCCATTGTGGAAAGACAGGCATAAGAAGTTCCATTTGCAGTTTGCCAGAAGCCATGTAGGGGACACAGCAAACATGTGGAAGAAGGTGCTTTGGTCAGATGAGACCAAAGTTGAACTTTTTGGCCTAAATGCAAAGCGCTATGTGTGGCGGAAAACTAACACTGCTCATCACCCTGCACACACCATCCCCAGTGTGAAACATGGTGGTGGCAGCATCATGCTGTGGGGATGCTTTTCTTCAGCAGGGACAGGGAAGCTGGTCAGAGTTGATGGGAAGATGGATGGAGCTAAATACAGGGCAATCCTGGAAGAAAACCTGTTGGAGGCTGCAAAAGACTTGAGACTGGGAAGGAGATTCACCTTCCAGCAAGACAATGACCCTAAACATACAGCCAGAGCTACAACGGAATGGTTTAGATAAAAAAATATTCATGTGTTAGAATGGTCCAGTCAAAGTCCAGACCTAAATCCCATTGAGCATCTGTGGCAAGACTTGAAAATTGCTGTTCACAGGCGCTCTCCATCCGATCTGGCTGAGCTTGAGCTATTTTGCAAAGAAGAATGGGCAAAAATTTCAGTGTCTAGATGTGCAAAGCTGGTAGAGACATACCACAAAAGACTTGCAGCTGTAATTGCAGCAAAAGGTGGCTCTACAAAGTATTGACGCAGGGGGGCTGAATACTAATGCACATCACATTTTTCAGATTTTTATTTGTTTAAAATTTTGAAGACCATTTATCATTTTCATTTCACTTCACAATTATGTGCTACTCTGTGTTGCTCTATCACATAAAATCTCAATAAAAAACTTTTAAGTTCGTGGTTGTAAGGTGGAAAAATGTGAAAAAGTTCAAGAGGTATGAATACTTTTGCAAGGCACTGTATATATATATATATATATATATATATATATATATATATATATATATATTAGGGTGATCCCCAAATTTTTTTTTAGGATTTTGTTACGACCACCTTACCTTTTTGTTACATTGCCTAAAAGAAGTTATTGTGCGAAATTTGGTTAAGATTGAACAATGTTTAGAGGTGCCACAAAGCCATTAAAGTTTTCACTCAAGACACAATATAAAATAATGTGGCTTATTAACTGTTTCATATTAATACAAACAATACAGTAATATAACTTCATGTGTTCAAAGTAACAATAGCTATTACTTGTCTGTGATTTTTCTAAACCCTTCGGTATTATGGTATCTTGTGGAGATAAAAGAACACACTAAGGACTTCCCTAGCAGAAGGAAGCTTTCTCCCAGACAGTTCCTTGGAAGTGGGACCAATTAACCAAACATAATTGTCCTTCCTGGTTTTGTGCTTTGCACCACTGGTACTACTTGTATTACTGTTGCTAGCCATCTGAAAAACATAGAAAGAAAAACATTCACAACTTCATCAGCATATTACGATCAGTGCTCGTTGTTTAAGAACCTCTTAGTGCATGAAAGTTAACCTTCTATCAGTCTATAAACTCTTCCTGCCTCTTCTTTTTCATAGAAGTGGCATATTCCCTCGAGAACTGTGACTTTTTGGGGGTTTGAGATCTTCTCTGCAACAGTCTACGCACCAACTAATGTTAACGGCTTAACCTGATTTGCAACCTCGTGTGGCACCTCTAAATATTAACCAATTTTTCTGAAATTTTGCTTGTTGCCTTCTTTTAGCCTATGTAAAAAAATGGTAGGGTGGTCGGAATGTTTTGGTAAAAAAAAATTTTTCCCATACATTTCGGGACCACCCTAATACAGTGTGTATATATATATATATATATATATATATATATATATATATATATATATATAACACACACACACACACATATATATATATATATATATATATATATATATATATATATATATATATATCCAAATTCAATAAAGCCATTAGATTAGATCCCAATATACCACGTATTTAACACCAACTGTATTTAATAATGTTGTGTTATGAATGATTTATTCCTGAACGTGTGGTCTGACTCAGACACCGTGCTTCAGCTCGCATCGCACTCTACATTCCGTTCTGCATTGTGAAGCTTTAAAAGCTGTGGTGGTCTCTCTCTCTCTCTCTCTCTCGGAAAACAAAGCTGTGCTAATGATTCTCCGTGGCCATGGTCGAGCTTGAGGGCTCTTCAAACTCAAGAGCAGGAAACATGCAGGGCACCGTGGGGTTCCCACAGGTATGAGGAACACACACACATTTATACACGAGTAGTATACGGAGCAGAAAAACTTCAGAAAGGTTCTTAACAAAAGATTCTAACCAAACCACAAATATAATATGCTTCCTGTATGCTCATCTTTTTTTTTTCTGGTTTATACACAGATCATCTTTGCACCAAATCTCTAATTTAATTTCTCAAATTCAATTCACTCGACGTCTCTTCTGGATTTGCATCAATCAAAATTACCTTTTTATTTTCTAATCACTTTTCATATCTAAAGGAAGACCCACACTGATGAGCATTACATGTAAAGCAGTTCAGTGTTAAGACTCGTTCTCTGATCATCTTAAAGCTGAGATCAGTGACCTTACTCATTAAACCACAACATCTGGTGAAGTTCTCCTTACATTTCAGAAACTTCAATAATAATAAAAAAAATCTCCTGAATGGAAAAAACTCTGGTCTGTGTGCTGCCTTGGCATTGGAGAAGAAAGTGTAGACCACAGGCTCCAGAACAAAGAGGTGACTTGTGTCATTCTGGTGAAGATCATTCCAAAGGAAAGCATCTCAGAACGTGTGACCTGTCGACCCTTGAGGTGGATACGTACTTACTGACAGTGGAGGAAGACTCCTTGTCAGACAAGGACAGGAGTCTACAGTGGGTATGGGATCATCGGGAAAAGTCTGGATGATGTTTGTCAGTTTGACCTTTTTTTTTGTACAGTCTGTAGATGTTGTGCATTTAGAGATGCTTTTCTGTTCACCACGGTTGGAAAGAGTGGTTGTTTGAGTTACTGTCGAGGTGAAACAGTCTGTCAGTCTGTCTGTCTGTTCACCCTTGACCTGCCTATCTCATTACTGTAGTGTTTCCATGCTGCTACATAATTGGCTGATTGGATAATTGCATGATAAAAATAAAATGTTCCTCATTTCATCGATATGAATGGCTTGACATTGTTTTGTAGATTTACCGAGTGCCTTCATAGGATCAGTAGGCATATCAGGTGAAAATTCAAATTCAATCCAAATTGCTTGAAACTGCTCTCAAAATTTGTTTATCCATTCTTGAGATATTGGAAATCAAAGACTGAAAAAAATGGCTTAATTTTTAGAAAACTGCCGTAATATTCTGTATGAGGATCACATGGTCCAAAATGAGCCTCATTAACCAATGAGCTCAAATGTTTTTTCTTAATAATGTTTCTATTTTTCAAGATGTTTACATGGAAATTGGCAGCACATAGATGATTGGATACTGAATACAAAGTTTGAAAAATTGTTAAGAATCTCATCTCATCTCATTATCTCTAGCCGCTTTATCCTTCTACAGGGTCGCAGGCAAGCTGGAGCCTATCCCAGCTGACTACGGGCGAAAGGCGGGGTACACCCTGGACAAGTCGCCAGGTCATCACAGGGCTGACACATAGACACAGACAACCATTCACACTCACATTCACACCTACGCTCAATTTAGAGTCACCAGTTAACCTAACCTGCATGTCTTTGGACTGTGGGGGAAACCGGAGCACCCGGAGGAAACCCACGCGGACACGGGGAGAACATGCAAACTCCACACAGAAAGGCCCTCGCCGGCCACGGGGCTCGAACCCGGACCTTCTTGCTGTGAGGCGACAGCGCTAACCACTACACCACCATGCCGCCTTTGTTAAGAATCAATTTGCAAATTAGTATTTAATTAGTATTAATTACGCTAATTAGGTAAAAAGAAGTTTGATTGGTCCACTCAATAAAAAAATTATTAAAAGATTATTTCTAGTACCCTCTTTGTGCTCTGTAGGCCTTTGCATTTCTCAAAAGTAGGGCCTACTAGTGTTTATATGAAATAATATAATGATAATATTCACAGCTTTCAAGGTGAACCTTGAAAAAAACCTGTTTGATCCGCATCCAATAAACAATTCACATTAACTGAACTGAAATTGACACTCGCATTTCTGACTTCCGGTTTTTTAAAATCTCATTCCGACTGCTAAGATCTCAATATTTTTCATCAAAAACAATGACAGTTATATTCTAAAATAGTTATTTATTTACATGAATCAGTTTGATTTGAAAAAAATAAGTAGGTAAAGCTGTAAAAACTCACTTCAAAGTCTCAGGAAGGATAACATCAATACTAGCACGTGGAAAATTTAGCTGAATCCTTCATCAGAAACAGTGAGAGCGAAAGAACATCCCAATAAAAGTTATATCTGATTGATATTGACAAGTAATCCAGTCAGAAACTGATCGAGTGAGAGAGAGAGAGAGAGAGAGAGTGCTTTCTCATGACTCAAAAAGAAAAAGCACCTGCAGTTTCCCGATGTCATGCGAGCAGAGTTTTTACTCTGTTGTACCGAATTCAACCTGCCGTTACTCCCAAAGTACTGAACAGATCTTAACCAGATACATTTCTTTGGAAAGCAGAGATTATAAACTTTTTAATGATCATATTCATGATATAAAATATTCAAGAGTTAAGCAATGACAGATTTGGAAACTCTGATGAGCGTCTGCATGAAGAATTTTCACAGCACAGCCAGCGAGCATCTGATATTGCTATGATCAGAATATTTTGAGTATTTTATTATTATAAATATAATGTGTATATTGACTTATCCTTAGTTGTTATCAGTAATAACGTCACTCCAGTTTCCTTCGCCGTCCAGACAGAGTGAGGGAAAGGACTAGACGGAGGTCATAGTCGCTTGTTGTTGTGTAGATGTGTTAATCGCTCTATTAATTGACTGAGGTCTGCTGGCACATATCACTGCAAAGACTTCTGGGAGCCGCTGTCCGACGCTACTATTCAGGACACGAGAGCGAGTATATGACCGATGTCACTTTATTAGCATTGATTTTATTTTCTGCATTACATTTCAGCTAGTGCTATTGATTTGTGCCACACGTATTAAGCCACTTCTAAAGTTTTAATGCATTATCCTTTTACTTGGATGCTAGATTTCACTGCATATTACTTGTGAAAGGCATTTCTACAAACAGCTGGTGTCCTTGCATTAAGTGTAATCTACGCTGCTCTTGTTAACACAAATTGATTTTTGTGTGGTGATTTTATGTTGCCCATTAGAGGACTTTTATTGTGAGTCTTATGGACAGTGCGAGAAAGCAGATTTAGGTAATTGTAAGCCACATTTTTCTGCATCGGACAAGTATAAGTAGGGAGTAAAAAAACAAACAAAAAACCCCAAATGAGTAAAAAATAATATAGATAAAATGTAATGTATTTCTAAGCTCAAAGTCTTTCTATTTCCAAGGTCAGGTTATGTCGTAAACAATTCACATTATTTGTATTTGTATAGCACTAACAAAGAGCATCAGTTTAACACACAAAGAATTAATAAGGAAAGAAATGAGGTCATAAACAAGACCTTTACACACAAAACCTTATTTGTTTATGCATTTCTTCATTTTAAACTGATCCCTTCATTTAAGAAGGCAACAAATGAGCCTAAATAAAGAAAAATACAATCTAGCAGATTTGTATAAATGTTTCTGTTTACATTCAGTGTTACTGGAGTCTACATCCCACGCGTCTTTGCTAAAATAATTGAAGCTGTATGCTTATATCAACATGTACAGGATGATGAAAAAATAATGGAAGAAATTGAAAAAAAAATAGTAACAGCTATGCCTCCACTATCACATGGCAGTACCAACAGTGGGAGGTGAATGCTCGATTGGCGAGCTGTCCAGGGTGTTCCCCACCTCTCACTCGAAGTTAGCTGGGATTGGTTCCAGCTCAAATGCAACCATTATTAGGATAAGATGGATGGAGGGATGGATGAACGGACGGCTATCTTCCAAGGAAAGAAGGATGGAAGGACAGCCATCCATCCATGCATTCATCCATCCAATTGTCCATCTTCCAAGGAAGGGAGGATGGAAGGACAGAAGGAAGGACGATAGTACAGCCATCTGTCCATGCATTTGTCCATCTGTCTGTCCATCTTCCAAGGAAGGAAGGAAGGACAGAAGGACAGCCATCCATCCATGCATTTGTCCATCCGTCCGTCCATCTTCCAAGAAAGGAAGGAGGGAAGGACAGCCATCCATCCATCCATCCATCCATCCATCCATCCATCCATCTGTCCATCTTCCAAGGAAGGAAGGAAGGATGGAAGGACAGAAGGAAGGATGGGAGGACAGCCATCTGTCCATGCATTCATCCATTTGTCTGTCCATCTTCCAAGGAAGGAAGGATGGAAGGAAAGATGGAAGGATGGAAGGACAGACATCCATTCATGCATTCATCCATCTGTCCATCCAGCTTCCAATGAAGAAAGGATGGAAGGAAAAATGGAAGGGCAGAAGGAAGGACAGAAGGACAGCTATCTGTTCATGCATTCATCCATCTTCCAAGGAAGGAAAGATGGAAGGACAGCCATCTGTCCATGCATTTGTCTATCTGTCTGTCCATGTTCTAAGGAAGGATGGAAGGACAGAAGGAAGGACAGAAGAACAACCATCTGTCTATGCATTTCCCCATCCGTCTGTCCATCTTCCAAGGAAGGAAGGATGGAAAGACAGAAGGAAGGACAGCCATCTGTCCATGCATTCATCCATCTGTCTGTCCATCTTCTAAGGAAGGAAGGAAGGATGCAAGGAAAATGGAAGCACAGAAGGAAGGATGGAAGGCCATCCATCCATTCATGCATTTGTCCATCTGTCTGTCCATCTTCCAAGGAAGGAAGGAAGGAAGGATGGAAGGACAGAAGGACAGCCATCAGTCCATGCATTCGTCCATCCGTCTGTCCATCTTCCAAGGAAGGAAGGATGGAAAGAAGGCTGGAAGGACAGCCATCTGTCTGTGCATTCGTCCATCTGTCCTTCTTTCTTTCCTTCCTTCAAATCTCTTCAGACTTCCTGAAAACCACCATAAATTCAAACTTATTTTTTCTGATGAATTAATGAATCACATCAAAATATATCTAGTTAAAGCTTTAGTGCTCGAAACTTCATCCTTCTGCCCTATGTAGCGTTTCATAACCAGAGGAAACTTGTCTCTTTATCTTCAAAAACAAATATTTCCTGATAATATAACCAGCCAACATTAGGTTAAGAACAACACATCATGGGCCGTGCTGTTATAGCAAAGTAATGACACCCTACCATCCTGAAGTGGATTCCTTTTCGATAACAGCGCAGCCTGAAACGTGTTATTCCTCTAACCCTACAGTGAGTTCCCAATGACCGCAATTTGTAATTTATCAAAGAACAACACAACATGCTTTTTAACCATTTATTGCTGAATTTAAAGCTCGGGTTGGTATTGTTGGAGAAACCAGCGAGAGTAAGCTAGATTTTGAAAGTGTCCAATTGAAAAATCCCACCGTCTTTCTTTAATGCTGGCTCCATAGCCACTCCTTCAAAATACATGAACATGCACCGCCTGACTACTACTGGAGGACGAGTCCATGAGAGAGAGTGTTGGGGAGGAGTGTAGCACGTCGCTGTTATATCCAACTACTTTGTGTCTCATTCAGATATAGAAAACACCGAACATTATCACAATGAATGTAAACAATGAACATGACTATTGTTAGTCCTCACAGCTGCCGACTAGCATGCTAGCTTTAGCGATACGTCTGTAAGATGTCCTTCTGGTTTAAAAGTATTCTTATAGATTTCACTTTCAGAATATCTTCAAGTGAAGCTGTTTATCCTTATTCACAAGCTCGTGTGTGTGTGCGCGTGTGTGTGTGTGGATTCATGGAAAGACAGCTGACAGATACCACCATGGTCTGTAAGTCACCTGACACCTGTCAATAGAGGGAGTGGATCCGATTCTACCAAGATCTCACTCTCTCTCTATCTTTCCAATAACCGCTCATACCCCATGGTCCAGCTGCTGTTCTCAAACCTCCCACTTCGATGGGCGGCTATATATATATGAATGTGTGTGTGTGTGTGTGTGTGCGTGTGTGGGGCAAAGCACCCACCACCTCAATCCCCCGTCCCCCCTGCCCAACCATCACGCTTCACTGGCTCCTAATACACCCGCATTTCCTCGAATGGTGCTAGAATGAAAAGATACAATTTCAGCCAGCGAGCAGATCGGGAGAACACGGGACAAAAGAGACAAGATACTGCAATTTAAGGGTCACTGGCATTCTCCTTTCCGTAATTACTACACTTCCCTTAATGCTACATCTACTAATACACCTCCTACACACGCGGTTAAAGCCAACGTGAGAACAAGTCGGCGATATTGTGAAATCGGACAGGCCCTATTTTCTAGAGTGTGGCCAATCTATAGGGAAAGCTGATGACCTAGGGACATGGAGACATCACATGACCTGTATTGTCTATCAACTGTGTGTGTGAGAGAGAGAGAGAGAGAGAGAGAGAGAGAGAGAGAGAAAGTGAACAAACTTATCCTGACATGTCCATCCTGGTGATTGTCTATGGATGAGCGAAACGGCCAAAATGAAATTGACATTCTCAATTCTCCAGGCCGAACTGCTGGCCTATGAATATGTCAGGGGCATTTTGAAAGGGCATATGTCATTGTCTGGAGCGAGTCAAATTGAGGAAAATGAATGGCTGAGAGAGAGAGAGAGAGAGAGAGAGAGAGAGAGTCCAGTCCTGTTGACTCTTCGGCCACGCAAATGAAAATCGCCTCTCTGTCTGCGAGAGCACCTGAACCTTGAGATGATTGACTGAATGAAGCTCTTTCCCATCAATGAACAATGGACTAGAGGTCAATTAGACTTTCTATGCTAGTTGAAATATTCTGTTCAGGAAAATTTAAACATGAGGTACTGGCGGGCCAGATGATTCCAAGATTGTCACAATGTCCATCGTTAAAATAAAATTGAATTGAATTGAATTAGATTAAGGTGCTCTTTGTCTCCAACTGATGTTACATTTACAAACATGGAAAAATAAAATAAATATTTTCTCAGGTACAGTGTCCTTCACAACAACCTTTGTGCTTGTATAATCATTAAAATTTAGCAAAAATTTCTTATTTTTGCATTAAAGCGAGACGGCCTTTACTTTTCATAAAATCGGTGAAATTTAGTTCCCTCTGAAATTTGCTCATTGTGACATATGTTTATTTCTGTAATATCTCACAAAATATCAGGCCATTCTGTGGCTGGGAAGTTATTTAATTTGAGTGGATTCCTGAGCAAATAATGTGCATGAAATCGCTCGTTTCGTGCAGTCAAGCAGACAGAGGAAGTCCGTGTGTGTGCGCATGCGCCGGTTTCCCTTTGAGCGTGCACTGACAGTTCCATCATTTTGTCGCTAAACGAACAGCTGATCACACCGAGGTGCTCGCTGAGCGTCGATATTTATTCGTTTGGTCCTGCGTTTCCTTTCATTCGTATATAACATAACATCTTTTCTTCTTGCTTTCTTTCCGTTACTGTAGTCGGTCTTTCACGTTTCATTCTCACACTCACGTCCTCCATTTTTCTCTCCTGTTTCAAATTTGTATCCCACAATGTGATATATGTGGCATTTTGAACTTCAATTTAAGTCGAGCAATGGCAGAAATTCGATTCTCACTATGTGCATGTAAACGTAGTGAGTGACCAATTGCGTGAATGGGGAAAGCCCACCATGTGATGTATGATGTCGTATCTTGAATTGGGTCATGGTGAAGCAGGAAAAAATAGCGGAGAATTTAGGGCCACGTGGAGATAGTCATTAATTGTTCTATTTAAAAAAAAACTAATAAAATTGGAAGTCTGTGATTCGAATTCAGTAGCTTTCGATCCACTAAACAAAAATAATTGAGTGTCAGGAAAATTCTTTTTTTGACCTACACTTGAAAAATCTGAAAGGCAGTCTATCGTTAATGTTCAAACCATTTAACTTCTCACACCTGAAACGTCCTTCTCCATGAGTCATCCATTATGTCATGAAAAACAGACATATCATTTTATCCCCAGAACATTCACTCAACTCTTACCTGAACACATCCACCACTATGTGAGGAATATACTACATACACATACTGTACACTCACCGGCCACTTTAATAGGAACTTGTTCTTGATTCTAAGATTCCTGTTGCATGCTGAGATGCTTTTCTGCTCACCGTGGTTGTAAAGAGTTGCTATGGGTTACTATATCCTTTCTGGCAAAAATGCTCAAACCAATCTGGGCATTTCCCTCTGAGCTCTCTTAACAACATGGCGTTTGTTTCCACCCACAAAACTGTTGCTCACTCAACTCAGTGTTTTTTTGTTTTTCGCAGCATTTTGTATAAATTCTAGAGACTGTTGTGTGTGAAAACCCCAGGAGATCGGCCATTTCTGAAATGCTCAAACCGCATACTCATCTGGCTCAAACCAACACCCACACAGTGCCACAATGAAAGAAAGTCACTTTGAGATCACAATTTTTCCCATTCTGATGTTTGAACATTGTGAACATTAACTGAAGCTCTTGATTTGTATCTGTGTGATTTGATGCATCGTGCTGCTGTCGAGGGATCGGCTGATTACAGAACTGCAGGAAATAAAACAGCAGGTGGTTGGATGGGGGTTCCTAATAAGTGGTCAGTGAGTGTATATGAATTTATAATATGAGAAATATAGAATATAAATAAAATTATTATTATTATTATTGATAATAAAATAACACTAAATCTCTGAAAACCCTTCCAAAAATTAAATGAGGACAATATTCTTAGAATCAGTAAAAAGAGTATCAGTTTATGTCGGAAAAATACTCTAATAGCGCGCGCACACACACACACACACACACACACACACACACACACACACACACACACACACACACACACACACACACAGAGCAGAGCGAGCACTTAAGAAAACTTTGAAGATGAATCAATTTCTGTATTATAGTGAGTCCAAGAAGCTTTGCGAGGAATCGAAGCGATCCGTCTGCACTTCATAGCAGTCAGGTGGCATTGATGTCCTGATTGATCATGGGATAGAAGCGACTGGAAAGAAGAAAAGGATTACGCTTGTCAAATGCAGTCGATACAGAGGGCTGGATGCTCAAATGTTTACCGTTAATCTCAAATAGTGTCTGCAAATGCTGAAACTGACAAAAATAAAAGAAAAAAAAGATGGAAGAGTGCAGGAAGCTACTTTGGGTAGCAATCTCTTTCCTGCCTCCCATCTCTGAAACTGACAGGATGGATTCGGGGTTGATTGGAGGGGTAAAGGCTTAGAAACACTTTCCGAATCGAGCTCTTTGTGCCTCGGCCCAGAGACACTCGTGTATTGACACTTGAGCTTAATAATAAGCAGAATGTATTGCACAAGTTATAAATACATATAAAATATTAATTTGAGTTTGATTTAAAGACGCTCCACAATTTGCAGTGATAAAAATATAATACAATCAATAGAAGACAACTATGCAGTCAATTCCTATTAACAGCATCCCTGAAGAGCCAAGCAAATAAATAAACAATAAATAAAAATAATGAATATTATTCATGAATTGAGTGACTTTAAACAAACAAACAAACAAACAAACAAACAAACAAACAAACAAACAAACAACTTTTAGTTTAACACAGTAATTTTAACATAGGTTTTCTAAAATGGTGGTGCAATTTCTATGCTAAACTGTATTTTCAAAATTATTGGCACCCCCACAAACATGGCAAAGCCTTCAATGGAAGCACAAACTTCAAAGTTTATGGGGCCACAATGTTCACGTCTTACACCTGTTCCTAAAGAAAAAAACAAAACAAAACACCCCCCACACACTTTTAATGAAAAGAATTTTAAAACTTTTATGATGACCCTAACTGAGCAAAGTGGCATTTTTAAAAATCTACATATCCTATGTGCAACTTCATATATTGTCACAAGAAAGAAAGAAAGAAAGAAAATAAATGAAGGAAGGAATGAAGGAAGGAAATAAAGGAAGGAAGGAAGGAAGGAAATAAATAAAGGAAGGAAGGAAATAAAAGAAGGAGGGAAGGAAGGAAATAAATAAATGAAGGAAGGAAAGAAAGACTTTTCCCCCTCAAAGTTAATTTGCCACCATGTGGGCAATCAAAGCAATTTACACGCGAATAAAAACAAAATTTTAAATAATCTTGAGGGGTGCCAATAATTTTGCTACAAACATTTTAAAGAGAAGTACCTCTTTTAAATGCTAATTTTGTTTAAATTCAATTTAAGATTTTTTTTTTAAATCAGGAAAAGTAACCTATCTATTTGTACAGGTGGAAAGTTTGTGTGTCAAGTTTAACATTTATTTTAAAGGGTGCCAATAATTTTGCAACTGACTGTTAGTGTTGAATTAAACTTCAATAATATAATGAAAGGTTCTGAAAGTTGTTTTGGCTCGTAAACACTATGGTTAAGACACAATGTGCTCTACCTACAGCGAGTGATGCGGCGGCACTTTAGTCTGTTCTGCTTCCTCATCTATACGCTCTGCTCAAACAGATCAGCTTCGAAATCTTCAATTTTCACACTAACACTGGGGTCCCTAACATGGTCTTCATCTCATAGATCACTAAATGGGTGGCATCAGATTCCTGAGACTTGGATTTGAACGTTTGCACCAACATCTAAGGGACTTCGACGCTGGAGTTCTCTTTGATATGACGTTCAGTGAGATCGCTGGAAAATGGTAAGCGAGAAAATAATTTATTTTGGGGTTTTTTTGAGCAAGACATAACTTATCCTTAAAATGTGAGTTTCCTGAAATTTTGTCTTGTGTTAAAAGCCGTTATATAACTGCACTAGCAATGAGACCTCGGTGACGTCCGAGTGCCAGACATGAAAATACAGCACTGAAATATTCAACATTATTCTATCCACATTCACTGGATATGAACAATCGCATGCGCTGATTGGATGCTCTACTACAAGGATATCAGCTAGTATACTGTGAGTAGAGAAAAACAAAATGTTGGCACGTGTTGCTGAACCAACAGAGGATGAAATAAAAACTGTACACAAAAACAAAACCCCCAAAATTATCAAGTGTTTAAAAGAAACATAAATAGCTAAAAGAATATAGTTTTTCCCCCCTCAATATCTCCTGTTCTACACTCCAGCCCAGTCGGTGGCGGTAATGCACCTTTAAGTTAGTTTGCCAACCACCAAAAAAAAAAAAAAAAACCCTGAAGAAGAAGAAACCCCTTAAAAATACAAAAAAAAAGAAACAAAATTTGGAATGAACATATTTGATGGGAAGAACGTATCTTTTTTTAAATTTTCCAAGAATTATCATTATTGCATTTTTCACAAATTGCTCCTGTCATTTCACCGGTTTGTTTACATTCTAAGCACAAATGATTTTGTCAGACATTTTGTATAATTTTTTAATTTATCGAATTTGAGAAAATTAAAAATTAAAATTCTCTGTTTCTCGAAATCCAGTGAACGTGGATAGAATAAAACAGTTATTCCATTCAATCTCATCGTACATGGATTACAGCCGACTCGGTGCTATGGGCCTTGTTGGCTATCAGCTCACGTATGACTTGATTGAGTGGAATAACTGTTAAATATGTAAACACATTTCATGTTTCAGTGTCTATTAACTAGCGTGGGGCAGGGCCGGATTAACATGGCCAGGGGCCCCTAGGCTACAAGTTGCTGTAGCCCCCCCCCGGCCACCACCATCTTATCCCATCTACCTGTAAAGAACTGTCTATTTTCTACATTTTAAAGTTTTTTCATTATTAAACTTTGTACAGCTGGGCCAGCATTGCCATATTTCTCGATATGCATTTTCAGAAAGGGGTCGAATTCGCTAATTACTTCCAGCGTTCCCATAAAGTTGCCATTATCCAATCTGCCAAAGATTTCACTATTCCCCCTGAAAGGCAGCCCTCGCTCCGCTAGATGTCTGACCACCACAACCACTCTCCTCAAAACCTCTCTCCAGTACACACACTCACTATCAAACTGGCTTCTCAGCTCATGGTCAATGCATCCAACATTAGCACACCGTTCAAGGTAAACCATCATCGTGTCTCTGTGGCACTTTGATCCTTCGTGCTCAGACAAGCGCAAGTATGCATTTTTCCAATCACTGTACCCACACGTCAACGGACAGTTTGTACCGAATAATTTCCATGCAAAACAGAAGATTGTACCCTTTGAAGGAGAGTAGAGGAGCCACTCTCTCTGCACAAGTTCGCCATTGCCAAGTTTCCTCATGAATAAAGACTTCGAAAAATACCTCTTCTGCTGCTCGTGGATCCTTTCGGATGCTGCATCATCAGCGTCTTTGTTACGGCACTTATCAGGTCCCATTTTTATCCAGTATTTCCTAGTAGGTTCATCTATTTCGCCCCAAAACCCTGGATCCGAATTTAAGTTAGCATCGACATGGCTAGAATATCCCAGAGACACGTCACAGGCAGCCGCCTGGTCAGAGAAGCTAACATTGCATGAGCTTGCGGTCCCAGAAACAGAGGGGGGATCTAGATGTGAAATGTTTGATGTTGATGCTTGAAGGAAACTATCATGCATGTCATTGTCATCGGAGTGAGTGTGTGTGTGCGCGTTTGTGAAACTAGTGGCAGTGGCACATTCATCCACAAATGGGACGGGGTCTGAAAGGGATGGTCCTTCACCCTCACCAGAGCTAGTAGTACTACTGGCTGCAGCTGCAGCTAACATAACGTTTGCTACGCTAGTGTCATGATGACTTGCACTTGCCAGTTGGGTTTCATTAGGTTTAAAAAACCCTGTTAGTTTTGGTATATTGCTCAATAGAGCTTTGTCACGTTGGGCTTTTTGCCGTTGCACCTTGTGCTTTTGAGCACCACTCTCGTATTTTCTGTCACACATGCTCACTGTTCAACTGTGGAGTGACGTCGTGCGTGACGTCTAACGTTTATATATGGAAGGCGGATTTGCCTCACCCAATCAGCATCCGTTTATTTAAATATTCATTTTGAGCCAATGAATATGAAGTTTTTTTTTTTTTCTTTTGACCAATTGGGGGCCCCCCTGCGAGGCGGGGGGGCATGGGGGCCCCTAGGCTGAAGCCATATGAAGCCTGTGCGGTGATCCGGGCGTGGCGGGGGGTGGTTAGTTTGAAGCTTGTGCTACCATTTTACAATAATTTTGTGCTAATCATCCTTTCTTGTAGCTGAATTACGAAGGACGGAGCTCAACATGGCCGAATCGAAGGCATACAAAGGCGCCGCTGGCAGCCGCCATACTACTTATATCTGACCACAGCTCAGATCTTCACACCTACGGGCAATTTAGAGTAGCCAGTTAGCCTAACTGCATGTCTTTGGACTGTAAGAGAAATTGGAGGAAACCCACACAGACACGGAGAGAACATGCAAACTCTACATAATAAGGCCCCCGTCAGCCACTAGGCTCGAACCCAGAACCTTCTTGCTGTGACATGGCACCACCATGCCGCCCGAATATTACCCGGATGTCATAGAAGAGAATTTTTAACTCCTAAATACTCAGGATTGAGCATAGGGATGGATCAGGGTGTGATCCAGCTTCTCCTTGAGCAGCTCCATTGCTGTAGTTATGGAAAAATCGAGACGTGATTGATTCAGGTTAATGTGACGGCGAGGCGGTGTGAAGAACGTCGGAGTGCTCGGGTTAACAGAAAACACTAACTTCCATAAAGCACTGCGGGAATAAATCATCCTTATTCTGGCCGGCCTGACAGCTGTTTAAGCCGTGGCAATCATGGAAAGCGCCACGGCCGTCCCCAGTGAAATGGGGTGGGAGGGGGTGTGAAGAAAAAGAGAGAGAGAGAGAGAGAGAGGTAAATGAAGCTGGCCATATCACGGAGCCATGAGGTGCTCGGTGCTTTACATAAACTCGTCTCAGTGAGCTGTAAGCAAATTCTGTTGACGGTGAAGAGCAATAAAACAAAGAGGAGATCTGAGAGGTGAGATGAAACGTCCCTGGTGCATTCCTTCTTGCAGCACACACAATTCTCTCACTTTCCTCTCCTCCTCTGCTTCTCTTTCTCTCCCCCTCTCTTCCTCTTCCTCTTTCTCTCCGGAGCGTTTTTTGGGAGGAGCGAGATTATGGTGTTTGCTTTTATCTGTCAGAGATCAATATTTCAAACGTCCGATAAAAGAGGGGAAAATTGAACTGGGAATAGACCTGAGTGCCGTAAAAGTACAAAGCACAATTATCAAAAAGCACTTAAAGGGGCTTAATAGGATACACATATTAAAAAAAAATACCCGAATGGATGTCTCGGAGCCCATAATGAGGACTCTTCCTCATCCGTCCTCTTTCTCACCGCCAACTCAGGGGCTTTTGATCACTAAATCCCCTCGGGGGCGGCGGCCGTCTGACTGGAGGCTCTACGATTTCACATTTTAACACAATACCATTAGGTGTGACAGGCAGCCCACCCTGTTTATGTGGCTGCCATTAGAGATGTAAACAGAAGATCAGAGAAGGCTGAGGACAAGGACGATACGAGGAGACTCCAGAGGAATGGACACGGAGCTCTGAAGTATAAAGAACGTAGACGAGCTGCCTGATGTGGACATGTGGATTATAATATACACTCTTTATTAAGTGCAGTACAAAGTAAAAGCCAAGCTGTACAGCTGTGGACGCGTTTCAGAGTGATCATGTTGGTGTATATGGTTGAAATATAAAACTTGACCTTTCTGTCCGTCATGTGTATGTTTATTATTTCATTTTTCCAAATGGTTTCAGACTTCTGTAACAATCCGTACAACCCAAGTCATGTGAAAATATGCAGCATCTAAAGGGAGAGTCATTACAGGAAATAAACACATGCATTTCCTGTGAGGTTTTCAGGTGATTCACCATGTTACACCCTCAATGATGTCATTTCAGGTAAACATGGGAGATCATGAACAATATCTGACTGTGTGAAAAAAAATATATAGAAAATCACTTCTGGAAAAAAATTGTGTGTGAGTTTGAAATCTGATCACTCCTGTAGGAGGAATAGTGATTTTTGTGAAATTGTACATGACCCCTGTATAGCCTCATCTATGGTAGGTGGTGCCACCTGGTGAACAAGTCTTGTTGGAATATGTCTTTAGAGTCTTCTGGGTGAGTTTCAGTGAAAACGTCCCAGCAGTTTATGAAGAGTAGCGTTTAACGTGTTGAGTCACCCAAAAATTTCAGACGCCCATGAAATCGTAAATATGACAGTTGGCGCCACCATCTTGGCAAGGTTTAGGCACACCCACCTGGGGAACACTGTTTGTGAGTTTGATTGAAATCCAATCAACCCTGTAGGAGGAGTAGCGATTTTTGTAAATTGTAGACAGACGATGATGATGGACAGATGATGGACAACAGACAATGCGTGATCGCATAAGCTCTTCTGACCTGGCCTACGGCCAGATGAACTAATTAGACCACATGCCATGTCATTAAAAAACAAAACAAAACATGAAAATAAATGAATCATAAAAAAAGATCCACATGCACTGCATGTGAAATTTGACGTTAAAGGTACACAACATGTTACAGAGCCTCTAAAGGGACATGTGGGGGAAGAAAATTAAAATAAATTATATATCCCTCTGTACGGCCATTCTCCTGTCAGAAACGCTTCATCATATTTATGGAGTTCAGGTTTCTCTCAGGTAGTTTCTCATACGCACAAGAAACTTAAAAAAAAAAAAACCCATGTCCCTTTAAGAGCTCTATAACAGGTGAAATGACCAAAGTCCTCCCTGTGCCAGGACCTGGTTTTCCCAGGCAGTCTCCTGTCCCAGTACTAACCAGGCGCATTGGGCGGCACCAATTGCCACTTCTATAGCCCTCGGCCTCTCACCTATACAGCTAGGGTTACGGTGGGGGGGGTGGGGGGGGGGTGGGGGGGCGGGTCCTCTGGTAACTGCAAGAGTTTGACTCCCCATTCGCATCTGTATCACAGCGTGCCATACCAGACGGCAGTAGGTACCATTTTTTAGGATGGTCTTGGGTATGACCCAACCATGAGTAGAACTCATGATCTCCCAATCAAGAGGCAGACACGCTAACCACTAGGCCAGCTCACGGTATGTGAAAGTATACTACATGTAAAAATCAAAGCACATGCACTACATGTTAAAAGTCCCCTACTTATGAAAATCATCAGTGTGAAAAGTTCACCAAATGTGAACATCGTGAGATGATCATTAAAATTCTGCTACGTGTGAAAAGTCCAATACATTTAAAAAAACAAACAAACATGCACTCCATTTTAAAATCCTCTATGTTGAAAGGCCGCTACATGTAAAATAAATAAATAAAGAAAGAAAGAAATAAAGAACTACATCTTAAGTCCCATTTGTAAATCCTCTATGTTAAAAGTCCACCACATGTAAAATAAATAAATAAATAAATAAATAAAGCACCACATCTTAAGTCTCTACATTTGTAAATCCTCTATGTTAAAAGTCCACTTCATGTAAAATAAATAAATAAATAAATAAATAAAAAAGCACTACATCTTAAGTCCCATTTGTAAATCCTCTATGTTAAAATAATAATAATAATAATAATAATAATAATAATAATAATAATAATAATAATTTAAAAAATAATAATAATAAGTTAAATTTATATAGCGCTTTTCAAAAAACCCAAGGACGCTTTACAATTATAGACAAGGAAAGAAAAAAAATAATAATAAATAAATAAAAATATAATAAAAAATAAAAAGTAAAAAGTCCACCAAGTAGGGGCCAGGATGTAATTCCCGTGGTGTAGCAGCCACAGTCCCACCAAAAGGTGCACAAAAACAAGTCCCACATCTCCAGCATCGCCGCCGTGACGCCGTCAGCAACATCGCTCGAACACCACGCCGTGGATCCACACAGCGAGCAGAGAAGCTCCGCCATGCAGAGCGCTGGTGTGTCCCAAACCGCCTGCACAGCCGCCACGACGCCACTGAGCAACATCGCTCGGAACATCATGCCAAGCGTTAAAGCACAGAGCGCTGGACAACCACGATGTAAATTGAGCAACAGGCTCACTGCAGTCCACAGCCGGGAGCGCAGGCATCACCCACAGCGAACCAAGGCCTGGAGGGAACCGACGCCCAAAACTGGGTCCAGAGCTACACCACAACTGGCGGACAAAACACTCAAACACCAAACTACACAAACACACAGGAAAGAAAAAAAAAATAGAAAAAGAAATAAAATAAGAGCTCTGGTGAGAAGCAGCAGCCAGAACGCGCACGACGTACTCTCAACCGGAAACGGAAACGAAAAAAAGTCCACTACATGTAAAAAAAAAAAAAAAGCACTACAATTTGAAAACCCTATATGGTAAAAGTCCACTACATGTAAAAAATAAATAAATAAATAAATAAAAGACTACATCTTTAGTCCCTACATTTGAAAATCCTCTATGTTAAAAGTCCACAACATGTAAAAAAAAAAAAAAAAAGCACTACATCTTTAGTCCCTACATTTGAAAATCCTATATGTTAAAAGTCCACTACATGTAAAAAAAAAAAAAAAGCACTACAATTTGAAAACCCTATATGGTAAAAGTCCACTACATCATGTAAAAAAATAAAAAAATAAAAGACTACATCTTTAGTCTCTACATTTGAAAATCCTCTATGTTAAAAGTCCACTACATGTAAAAAAAAATAAATAAAAAATAAATAAAGGACTACATCTTTAGTCCCTACATATGAAAATCCTCTATGTTAAAAGTCCATTACATGTTAAAAAGAAAAGCACTACATCTTTAGTCCCTACATTTGAAAATCCTCTATGTTAAAAGTCCACTACATGTTAAAAAAAACAACCAACCAACCAAACAAAAAAAAAACCCCACTCCAAAACAAAAACAAATTCTCACATGCATGAAATGTAAAAAGCCCCTACATGTTAAAATCCTCTATATGAAAAGTCCACTAAAAGGGACACGGAAAATAAACTGCATCGAAAGCTGCATTAAAGTATTGGCACCCCTAGCCTATTTATACGTATTTAAAATATTCACTCATATCAAGTTTATTACCCTACTCCTTTTTCCCCCAGTCATGTCATCCAGTGAAACCAAAACTCACATATTAATGTAAAATTCTGTCAAAGGAAAACGCCAGTGTGTTTGACCAATACCCTGCTCTCACTGAACTTACACACTGTATATATACTGTCTGTCTCCTAAAAATCATCTGTTATCATTCTTAACCTTTCAATTTGAAAGCCTTTCTCTCAAAAACAAAAATATCAGTTCTTTTTAATGTATTATGACTCAAATCCAAATGTTTACACCTTATTTATGCAAACATAACATCTCTCTCTCTCTCTGTCCTAGAGATTTCTGTCAGCCTTTTCTCCGATTCATCATTTGTTTCTGAAAAACACAGTTTCCTCATGGCCTCCTTCCAGCCTGGCCTTGTCTCTCACTATCACACACAGGTGCGTGAGGAGGATTTGAAAGGAAATATCAGGACAAAACTAGCCCCAGATTAGGAGAGTCCAGTGACACCCGCTCGGTTCAGGCCTAGAGCATGACGGGTAAGGCTGTTTGACACCTGGTCCATACCGTATGTGATATCATATTCAGCACACAGTGACCATTCACCAGCAGGTCATACACACCTCTTTCACCATGTGGGGAGTGTGAAGAGAACACACACACACCCTGAGGGAATTCGGCTGGAGGGTTCCTCCTTCGATGAGGAAGGATGGTGACTGACTTCATTTTAAAGTCAAAGGAAGCAATCTATTAAAAAGGCCATGTCATGGTGTTTATTGTGTCTGGAAACTCAACACTACTCAAAGCATCAGTGATGCATGTACAAGTGTGGACATGCACAAAGAAACTATTCAGTGCCATATACACACTAATGAGATGCCCGAGAAGCCTCTGTGTTGACCAGGTTCCACTTCATAAACTGACAAACCTGCATAGCTGCCCCGAGTCTCAGGTGTCCAACACAACGTGCTGTTATTATATACAGACCTATGGTAATAACAGGCAAAGTGCATTACTCAGGCAGAAAGTAAGGAATAAAAGCTTTAGGAGTGTGCTGCTCCAAGAAAACAATCAACAACACTGTGGTGACATGATGTATAGTTACTGTTACCACTCCAAAGTTGAATATTTTTCAATAACGTGACATTCTGATGTGTTTATTCCTTTTATACCACAGCGATTTGCCAACAGATAGTATTTTTATTTATTAAAGAACAACATTGCATGCTTTAGAACCATTTAAGTCATGTTTAATGTTGTGAAATGTCCATTAAGGCTGTTAGTTACATTATAGCACTCATGTTATAGCAGCTATAAACCCTCGTTCCCTCATCAGCCTCGAATTTCTTCTCTCTTGAATGTAGTGAGACAACACGATGGCTGTTACCAGGAAACTACAAAACAAACTCTGTCCTGAAGACCTTCCTGTGGGAGAAAACCTAGATACGGCTTTACCATAGACTGTTACACAGCGCTGACACTGGAGACTCCTTCCAGAAATGTTAAATAAACATCCCCTTACATTTCCCAGTAAAACACCCAACCCCATTCCCATGTTCCCACTCATATTATGGGAATATTATGAGTGGGAACATGGAGAACCAAAACCATGACATCAATCTCTATACGTTACTTGTTAAGAAATCGATGAATTGTTTTGATAAATTTTGGGACTTTTTGTTTGTGAATGTGTCAATATAATAAAAAGAAAATCACATGTTGGCTTGAAGATATGAAGTTTATCTTCTTGTGTTGAAAAACTCATCACGGATCTGAGTGACATATTTAAATAATATTGGCTGGCTTCTTTTTGTGGTATATCAGATATATTCCATTCAGCTAGCATGATACTAAACGAGTCGAAGATGAGTAGCTGAATGGAATCTATCTGATATACCATGAAACAAGCCAGCCAATATTATTTTTTATTTGAATGAATTTATTTTTATTTCGAACATGTATAAAAAATGTATGTAACTATTTGTACATACAAAAGAAAGAAAATGAGAAATTAAAAAAATAAATAAAATACCATAAAGAGCTAAGACATTACAAAACACCGCACATTGTTCGAAAAAGGAGTGGGAAGAAGTACAATACTTTTTTAATTTCCCACCCTTTTTTTAACTACCCCGAAATCCAAACTATATTAATACACCTATAAAAATATATACCATATATACACTTCCTGAATATCTATATAAATATATATTACAAAAATAAATATATACTACATACCATATATACACTTCATAAATATCTATATAAATATATAATTACACACACACACACACACACACACACACACACACACACACACACACATATATACATACACACACTATATACCATATATACACTTCATAAATATCTATATAAATATATAATTACAAAAATCCATATATACTACATACCATATATACACTTCATAAATATCTATATAAATATATAGCTACAAAAATATATATATACTACATACCTATCCCTGTAAATATAAATATAAATATATCAACTATCCCCATAAATAAATATATACCATATACTAAGTTAGTTCAAATATAACAATCAACCCTATTCTATTTATCCCTCATCATCCTCCGTTGACATACTTCCTCTTCTATATACTTGTTTAAAAATATTTTTTGTACCTTTTTTTAAACAGATTTATATTTGCACTTTGTTTTATTTCTGTCTCCAGTCTGTTCCATAAAGTCACCCCACAGCTCGATACGCACATGTTTTTCATATTTGTTCGAACCTTTGGTTTTTTAAAATTTAGGTCTCCCCTTAGATTATATCCCCCCTCTCTCTCACTAAACATTCCTTGTATATTTTTTGGCAATAGATTATTTCTCGCTTTGTGCAGTATTTGTGCTGTTCTGAATTTGACCAGATCCATAAATTTCAACATGTGTGATTTTATGAATAGTGGGTTTGTGTGATCTCTGTATCCTGTTTTGTTTATTGTCCTTATTGCTCTTTTCTGTATTGTACATATCGGCTGCAGAGTGGTTTTGTAGGTGTTTCCCCAGACTTCGACACAGTAAGTCAGATATGGCAAAAATAATGAGTAATATAGAGTACGCAAAGATTTGCAATCAAGAATATGTTTTGTTTTCCACAGAATTGCCGAGCACTTTGCCAGTTTTGCTCGTACGTATCCTACATGAGGTTTCCAGCAGACTTTATGATCCAAAATCACACCAAGAAATTTAATTTCCTGTACCATTTCTATCTTAGTATTGTCTATTATCAATTCTACATTACAATCTATTTTGTGTCTCCCAAACAACATGATCTTTGTTTTGCTTAGATTTAATGATAATTTCTTTTTGTCAAACCATAGTTTTAGTTTATTTATTTCAGTTGTGATTGTCTCCAAAGTCTGCTGCAAATTCTCACCGGAACAAAAAATATTGGTATCGTCTGCAAACAAAACAAATTTCAGTACTTGCGAAATTCTACATATATCATTGATATATAATATGAATAATTTCGGACCTAATATTGACCCCTGTGGTACCCCGCATGCAATTATGATGCATACATATTTCTTTCGAGTGTTCAAAGTGTCTTTCTCTTTCAAAATTCTCTCAAAATCTTCCGCATTTAATGAAGCAAACCTGGTGGCCATGTTTGTTTACAAATTGTCACAGCTAGCACGGAAGTTTTATGTCTCCGATGTGTGATGTCTTGTTATCTTGACAACCATGCAATATCATAAACCATATTCAACACTGATTCTCCATTGGGTAGAGTGATGTAATACACGTAGGATAAGTGATATGCTAACAATATTGCATGCTATCAAACCAAAAGAATGAAACCCGCTAAAAGGGAATAGAACACATTTTTATTCCATTTAAAAAGTGTCCCGGATATATAATAATTCTCGATATTTCACTCCGATAACGTCACTCCCAGTGTTTTCCTGCTGACTTGACGCGTGTTGTCAAAATGGCGAACTGGTTCAAAATTAAAATTCTTTTGATTAACTTGTATTTTATTTTTTTATTGTGTGGATGTGTCTATATAATATAAAGAACATTACATGGTGACACAAAGATATGAAGTTTATCTTCTTGTGTTGAAAATATTATTGTGCTTTTTCTTTGTTAAATAACTGCTATATTAACAAGTAGTTTTACGATAGAAATGAACACATTCATGTTAGACTCTGATTTGCCTTTGCTGTCAGACTCTGCTACTGTCAGAGCTGCTATTATCGAAAATTAGCATCTTCAGACCAATCAGAATCAAGATTCTAACCCCATAGTTTTACTAATTATAGTGTTTATAGCTAGAAATGATAGTGTTAACTAATTATAACGTTCCTATGTTAGTAATCATAAATTATGTTTTAAAAAGATGACTGACCTCTACTGGAGGATACTGACCTCTAAAGACATGTCTGAAATGGTTTATGAGGGGATCCAGCAAAACCTCTGCTAAGATACAGAAGAACAATGTTAGTGACGTTAAAAGAGTAGAATGTAATTTGATTCAAATACTTACCAATTAGATGGTGAGCAGTGAGTAAAGTTGCTTGGAAAAGTGGGGAAAGTTTCAACTGGCTTGAGTTCAAAATTGTGCAAATTTGGAATACTTTGTGTGAAACGATCACTATTGGGCAATAAAAAATATAATGTAGAAAATTACAACTTGTGCTTCAAATTGAGTTTCACACATCCGACTGTGTAATAGTTAGCGTGAAAAGTTATGGGATTTAAAGTTTAAGTGTTTGAATGCATTTAAAAACATTTAGCAAAAGCAGAGCCACATTTTTTCTCAAAATAAAATGGAAATATAGCAGAGGGAAACTGTCAGGGCCTTCTAGGCCTTCAGAGAAGCCCAAACATATCAGCATTTCAAATGTTACAGTTAATTTCATTCATTCTTTAATTTCTTTCGTCATTTCACGATAATTATTCTCTTCTGATTCTAATTTGGCCTCATTTTCTATCAAATTAACTTCAGAAATCAAAGGGTTACTGTGCTGAAAACATTAAAATCGAGTTATCCAATGAGATTTTGTTTGTTTGTTGTCTCTAGGCTGAGAAGAGTTTAGAGCTGCTCACTCATTGGTTAGGACTTCATTGCCGGGACAGAAGGCCATGGCAGTGTATGTTTATGTAGGAAGTGACAGATGAATTAACCAATCAGATTTTGATTTATTGTGGAAGGGACCAAAAATTTATCGTCCTAGGCCTGCTCGAAGGCCAACACGAACTTAACCATGAATTGGCACAGTCAGCGCAGCAGTGAAGTCACCTTCCAGCTGGTGTAGCGTTCATCAGTAGTGTTAGCAAATGCTAATTAATAAAGTGTTCAAGCCAGTGCTATGGACAGCAAGTCGCACAGGTTAATGACCGAGAAACTAAGAGTTCAGTCTCCAGACTCTTCTTCCATGCTGCACGCTCACTACAGTATTTTTCACTCAGTAAATTACACAGGGAAATGAATACTTAAGTCTGAGTGAAAAATACGGTAGTGAACGTGCAGCGTGGAAGAAGAGTCTGGAGACTGAACTCTTAGTTTCTTGGTCTCGGAGTTACTTTTAAAATCAACATCAACAACTACACACAGCAGAGCAACCCAGCAGCCTGATGCTAATCCCTTACAAAATCCTTTGCCCTGTTGCTTTATTGGTGTCTGGCTAAGTTTTGGCTGAGCTCAAGTCCCAGCTCTAATAGCAACAGTTCACTACTGAAATGTAGAAATACCGTCCCAGTGTACAAAATGTTTTTTTGCACAATACAAAGATGAACTTTAATAAGGTGCTACATTCACATCATGCGTTCTCCTATCCTTGACTTGCAAGCAACGTCAAAGCAAAATAGAAACCCGGATGTCGGCCATGTTGGTGGAGATACAAATGCGGGCTCAAGTGATGTTCCATACAAAACATAGTCACGCGTGCGCAATGCTCTTTGTTTTTCCACTGCTTTAAGCGTTCTTTTAGCTCTGCCATATCTTTGTACTGTATATGGTTGTGGTCACAACAGGACTCGTGACCACGGCACGTTCTGATTTTTTAGAATTCCGTCCGTGATTCGGAAAGAGGGCGAGGAAACTCTGAGGCTTAGTACGGAGAGGAGACGAGCACGGCTGAACAACATCGGCAGGGCTGATCTTCCTCTAAAACCAAAACAGCTCATGTTTGCAGTCATCATTTTATCTCAGGTGAGATTCAAAAGCTTTCTCGATAATATCATGGAGGAATTTTATTTCATGTTGGTAGAATTTTGCTATAAAATGGGCGTTCTCTCTTGTCGTGGTTCACTTGGTTGTTGTTATAATTTTAACACGTGTATTACCATTTCGCTTCTAAGAGCGCCAACAAAATTATACAATAGAAACAATCCAGACTGGCACCCAATCAGAACATGGGCTACGTTTCGTCCAAGGTCGGACTTAATTCTTCGGCAGCCGAACCAGATAGAACGCGATATCTGGGTACTCGATGGTCAGTAGAAGCGCCTTATCTTCAGAAAGGTCTGACTTTTTAAATAATATGGGTTAAAATCACAGATATCTATCTTCTCTTTGTATCGAATCTTCACTCAATCGTTCAAATCATGGTAATATTGAAAAAAATCAGCATTGTTTACAGACACGCTTTCAGCGTCTGCCATCCTAGTTGCTTTGTATATCCACCATCATGGTGGACGCTCATGACGTAGCACATTTTGATCATGTGCTTGCAAGTCATCTATAGTCAAGCGTACTGTAATTCCAAACTTAGGCATGATTACATCAGTTTATAATGTGCTGAGGAAATGCAATACATTGCTAAGTGCAGTCTTTGCAGTGCGATGACATGTTAGTGATAAGTGTTTATACAGGGACGATTGTTTAGTGGTTAATATTCAATACAAGTAACACATCATTGACCAACTATTAAACTGTCCTTCAATACGTGCTCTGTGTTCTCCCAGAGGTTAAAGCCAATATAGAACCAAATAAGATATGAATTAGCTGTGTAATACACACAGTGACAAATCAATACTGTTCTTTTCAGAAATAACAAGGACATTAAGTTATCTTGAAGAGCAGCTAGAATTAGAGAGCGGTTGTAATCGAGGCGATATCGTGAGCATCTCTTGACTGAAACATCCTATTAGCAGAGAGCTTAGTATTATACGACAGACCATTCATTTCGTCCATATCTTAATGGTCCATCATTAGTCATATAATCAATATCCTTCTTGATTAAGATAAGTCAAGAATGCACGCTTCATCTTTGGGCATTTCTGTTCAGATCAATAGCGAGATTATCTTACAAATGACGAGGACGTAAGGTGGAAAATTCTGGGCCGTCTCTATATTTCGGTTTCTTTCGTTCTTTTCTTCTGCCAAACAAACTCTGAACTCACACTTAAGCACTATCCAGCACTGTAAATCATAAAACTCTGTGATCAGTGGACCAGGATAATTGAAGGCCAAACTTGTAATTGCAAAAAGTCTGACATTAACTAGATTACTTTGTCAAGATTTAAGATGGTCAAGGATTTACAATCATGTGGCACTGAAATACCTGAAGATTAAGACTGATAGGGGGAGAAAGTCAGATAGTTGAGCGTAGAGTTAGCATCGATCAAAATTCTCAACATAAAAAAAAAAAGTAGCAGACTAGAAATAAATGAGTAATACACACTTAATACACTTAAGTAATAAAATACTGCCAAATATATGAAAAAATCTCGGTTTTAAATGGTAATCAGAAGTCACATCTTTGTATGGATTCACAGCACTCGTAAATTCATAACGATCCACACATTTTGATTTGTATGAGAAGTTAGATTAGTTTAAAGCTTAACGTTAAGGGCGGAGCTAGTTCTGCACCTTTTCTTCTAAATTCATTTGTATGAGATTTTACAAAATCTTTTTTTTTGAACTCGTGAAGTCAAGATAATAAAAAATATATACACAGTACCAGTGGCGGCTGGTAGTCTTTCAAACAGGGGAGGCTGGTCGGTTACGATATTTCCAGATTTTAAAAGAAAAAACACATCAATTTTGCCCATACTCTTGCCTCTGATCTGGCTGATTGTTGGCAGGGTCACAAACTGTGAAATAACAGGTTCTTTTGGCCCATTAGCCTACTGTCCAATATACATGATGGTGGTGTTGGGGGGGTATATTTTAACATTTTATATTTTAAAATTGTGGCATGTTGTTTAAAAATTGACCTCGGCTGTGTTTTTGTTTAAAAATGTTTTCCAAATTGTAGCTGTGTTTAATTCATATCCAGAAAAACATATATTCCAATATAATATACTCAGCATAAACATTTTAAATAGATTCTATATTTTTGGTCCATCCATGACACATTACTAAAGTAGCCTATTTACTGTTGTTGATGTGGGTCACTTGCTGTTAGCCAACTCACTTTCTCGTACCAGGAGAGCTGAAAGGAACGAGTATTATTCCCTACCTTTTTCACCAAGTCAATTTGAGGCGTTGGTCTACCCTGCTCTTTAATTTTAATTTTTTCCTCAAAAGGAAGACTGGCAAATGGCTTCGCCAAAATTAAATCAGCAATGCTTGGCCTTTCTTGCTAGCTGACTAGCCCCCTCAAGTTCAAGTTCAGTCACTCAAATAAACGAAATTCCTGGAACTAAGATAGCAAACTTGACAACACTATATTTACACTTTATTTACAATGAAAATATATACAAACTAAAAAAGCTGGTAGAAACCGTATGTAATGAATGAAATCGAAATGTAAGCCAATCTCTTACAATACACTACACCACTTGCGAATCCGCATGGGACTGAACTGATGTTGACAGATACTGCTGACGTTATCCAGCCCAAAATATGTTCAAAACCCGCCAAAATGCACTTAAAACCGCCCAATTGGGAGGGAAATCACCCAATCTGGCAACACTGTCCGCTGCCTGTCTATAGTTGAAACGAGCTGTCAATCAAAGAAAATATCCGGCCGCTTTCACCAATCACCAGTCTCCTCGCGGAAACTGCCATGTCCCTCCCATGTGAGGCTGGGAGTCCGTAGGCGGGCATTTTCGCAGTATTTGTCCAATAACCGTCTTGCATTTTGAGATTGAAAAGTGCAGAGCTCCCAAATGCCGTTGAAGTCCACTGAGGCTGGGAGTCCGTGAGACTCCGTGGGCGGGCGTTTTCGCAGTATTTGTCCAATAATCGTCTTGCATTTTGAGATTGACAAGCACATAGCTCCCAATCCACTGAGGCTGGGCTGCATCGCGCTGTCACGAGGGGGAAAAACTCACACGCACATTAGGCGAACTGGGGAAAGTTATAACGGAATGATTTCGCACTGTAGTTGGGTTGAGCACATATATTTCTATGATTCTGGATCTGAAATAGCAATGTTATAAGGTCGGCTATAACATAAGCCTAGCGCAATTCATCCTACACGATGTTCGTCATTTTTAGAGGAGGCTGAGCCTCCCTCGTTGTCTTAGAGCAATCACCCGTGCACAGTACTTTGCAGAAGTCTTAAGCACCCTATTTTTTCATTACAAACTTTATAGATTTCTATTTTATGATAATACCTGTATGATACTTTATAAAGCATATCAGGTGACAAAACACATGATAATATTTGCTCATGAGGACATTTTAGAAGATTGTCATTTTGTCGTAATGCACTACAATCTGATAATCTTATGTTAGATTATGTCTGCATTACAGGCTATAATGCTTTATCACAAACACAATAGGTTTATAAAAGTGTGCAACACATAATTTTACATTACACCATGCCATTACAGGTTACAGAAGTGATATACTGTCATAAGTCTTTTAAATATGACAAAACAAAAGTTATTACAACCCCGATTCCAAAAAAGTTGGGACAAAGTACAAATTGTAAATAAAAACAGAATGCAATAATTTACAAATCTCAAAAACTGATATTGTGTTCACAATAGAACATAGACAACATATCAAATGTCGAAAGTGAGACATTTTGAAATTTCATGCCAAATATTGGCTCATTTGAAATTTCATGACAGCAACACATCTCAAAAAAGTTGGGACAGGGGCAATATGAGGCTGGAAAAGTTAAAGGTACAAAAAAGGAACAGCTGGAGGACCAAATTGCAACTCATTAGGTCAATTGGCAATAGGTCATTAACATGACTGGGTATAAAAAGAGCATCTTGGAGTGGCAGCGGCTCTCAGAAGTAAAGATGGGAAGAGGATCACCAATCCCCCTAATTCTGCGCCGACAAATAGTGGAGCAATATCAGAAAGGAGTTCGACAGTGTAAAATTGCAAAGAGTTTGAACATATCATCATCTACAGTGCATAATATCATCAAAAGATTCAGAGAATCTGGAAGAATCTGTGTGCGTAAGGGTCAAGGCCGGAAAACCATACTGGGTGCCCGTGATCTTCGGGCTCTTAGACAGTACTGCATCACATACAGGCATGCTTCTGTATTGGAAATCACAAAATGGGCTCAGGAATATTTCCAGAGAACATTATCTGTGAACAGGGCGGCACGGTGGTGTAGTGGTTAGTGCTGTCGCCTCACAGCAAGAAGATCCGGGTTCGAGCCCCGTGGCTGGCAAGGGCCTTTCTGTGCGGAGTTTGCATGTTCTCCCCGTGTCCGTGTGGGTTTCCTCCGGGTGCTCCGGTTTCCCCCACAGTCCAAAGACATGCAGGTTAGGTTAACTGGTGACTCTAAATTGACCGTAGGTGTGAATGTGAGTGTGAATGGTTGTCTGTGTCTATGTGTCAGCCCTGTGATGACCTGGTGACTTGTCCAGGGTGTACCCCGCCTTTCGCCCGTAGTCAGCTGGGATAGGCTCCAGCTTGCCTGCGACCCTGTAGAACAGGATAAAGCGGCTAGAGATAATGAGATGAGATGAGATTAAATGTGAACACAATTCACCGTGCCCCCCGCCGTTGCCAGCTAAAACTCTATAGTTCAAAGAAGCCGACGTATCTAAACATGATCCAGAAGCGCAGACATCTTCTCTGGGCCAAGGCTCATTTAAAATGGACTGTGGCAAAGTGAAAAACTGATATGTGGTCAGACGAATCACAATTTGAAGTTCTTTATGGAAATCAGGGACGCCGTGTCATTCGGACTAAAGAGGAGAAGGACGACCCTAGTTGTTATCAGCGCTCAGTTCAGAAGCCTGCATCTCTGATGGTGTGGGGTTGCATTAGTGCGTGTGGCATGGGCAGCTTACACATCTGGAAAGACACCATCAATGCTGAAAGGTATATCCAGGTTCTAGAGCAATATGCTCCCATCCAGATGACGTCTCTTTCAGGGAAGACCTTGCATTTTCCAGCATGACAATGCCAAACCATGCTGCATCAATTACAGCATCATGGCTGCATAGAAGAAGGGTCCGGGTACTGAACTGGCCAGCCTGCAGTCCAGATCTTTCACCCATAGAAAACATTTGGCGCATCATAAAACGGAAGATACGACAAAAAAGACCTAAGACAGTTGAGCAACTAGAATCCTACATAAGACAAGAATGGGTTAACATTCCTATCCCTAAACTTGAGCAACTTGTCTCCTCAGTCCCCAGACGTTTACAGACTGTTGTAAAGAGAAAAGGGGATGTCTCACAGTGGGAAACATGGCCTTGTCCCAACTTTTTTGAGATGTGTTGTTGTCATGAAATTTAAAATCACCTAATTTTTCTCTTTAAATGATACATTTTCTCAGTTTAAACATTTGATATGCCATCTATGTTCTATTCTGAATAAAATATGGAATTTTGAAACTTCCACATCATTGCATTCCATTTTTATTTACAATTTGTACTTTGTCCCAACTTTTTTGGAATCGGGGTTGCATAATGCATTATAACCTTCTATGTAGATAGATACTACACCAGAGCATACACTGAATGATAGGACATTTCTTATAAAATATAGTACATGTACAGTACTGTACAAAAGTCTTAGGTAACCTATTGTTTTTTTTTTTAAATACAAATTTTGTTATAGATTTCTATGTTATGACTTCTATGTTATTAAGTCACAACATTACAAAACCATTTTAGAGTTCCAAACGTTTGGTTTTTTTCCAGCACAAAATTAAACATTACAGAAAAAAAAAAAGTTTGTATTTGAGCAGCATATTCCATAAGAGAGCACTTTTCAGATTAAAAAAGAAAACATAATGAAGGCTGCTGGGTTTTGGTGCAAAATGAAGAAGCGAGTGTGACAGTCAAAGTGTCCAGAAGAACTGGGGCTGGTTCTGTAAGATGCTCAGGAAAACCTACAGATCATTTCCGCATAAAACTGCACTCACTGGACCTCAGACTACTATTTATTTATTTATTTATTTATTTTTAAAGCAAAGGGTTGTCTTACACCAAATACTGACTTTGTTTCACTTATTATGACTTACTGATTATTGTTTATAGCATTTTTTTAAAATATTGAAATATTTAATTTCATTATTTTTTCAGCCATTTTTGGTCAACAGCATTATATTACATGTGCTTAAGACTTTTGCGCAGGACTGTATATTAGATATTAGTAGAATAATTATCCATGCAAATATTCAGAGTTGACAGTCATGCTATCTGTATTAGAAAATGTCATGAATTTAATTACCTTTGTTGTTTAACTGTGTTGGAGGAGATGGTGTTTCTTCATCTGTTTGTTTGTTTGTTTGTTCCCAATGTAACTCAAAAAGTAGTGAACAGATTTTGATGAAATTTGGAGGAAAGGTGGGCCATGGGCCAAGGAAAAATAGATTCAATTTTGATGCAAATCCGGATATGTATGCATATCCAGGATTTTTTTGCCTGTTCCCAACATAACTCAAAAAGTAGTGAACAGATTTGGATGAAATTTGGTGTACAGCTTTAGTATTATCCTCCATTCAAGTGATTTGATTTTGATGTTGAAAACATGTGGCTTGGCGGAGGCACGCAACAGGCTTGTAGTACTTGAGTCCGACTCATGCCCTAATTTTAAGGACTCGTGACTTGACTTAGACTTGAGCACTGATTAACTGCATTTGGACTCGGAAATTGGAGATGAATACTCTGATTTTTTCTTTATTTTTTGTAACATGCCATAATAATTTAGCATAAGATATTTACATCTACACTAATTTTGTCCAAGAGAATGCACATTCACCTGTTCATACATCATGTTCAGGAACAAACTAATGTTAATGGCACTAAAATGCCTGGAGAGACGCCCCTAGGATTGTCCGCTTTGCTTATACAGACTTCTTGTGCAGTGGGAAAAAATACACTGCTGTGTGTTCCATATGTAGAAGAACTATCGAGGAAATGATGAGGACAACCTCGAACTTCAATCATCATTTGGCGAGACTCCACCCAGAGAAGGAAGTGACATGCTATGTTCATTGCTCTGTTGATAGTGGGTGGGGCTTGCTTGCTGAGCGACGGACTAGCTAGTGTTAACCCTCTCATGTTATTTGCCCTGTTGATAGTGGGCGGGGCTTGCTGAGCAATGAACAAGCTTTTTATCTGTAGCCTGTTAACTAAAATGGGGCAGTTGAGCAGTAGGTTTAGTCCAACACAGTAGCAGAGACGCTTTCACATAAAGGCAGCAACAGCCACCGTCAAATGGTGTGGTTGGAGTCTTGTTCTCGGACTTGACTCGGATCAGTAGTGGACTCGACTCGAAATGTTCTTTAATGACTCGGACTTGAACACTGGGGACTCGAGACTGGACTGAGATGAGGTTTAGTGACGCGACTATAACACTGGTATGCACTCTACTGAATGTCCTTCTAGCTGATGTTAAGAAATAAATTTTTTATTAAAATTCACAGTATCTGAGCAAAAGAGAAAAAAATACTACTTCTAAGATTTTTATGAAGTAATTCTAGATAAATTTGTAACAAATAATAAGTATGTTTTTGCAACAGAGTAAGCACCTAGATATTTATTTTCCATCCAAGTACACATTCACTCCAAAGTTTTCTCCTTTCATTCGATTTTTTTTTTTCCAATTTAAGGCTTTCATATGCAGCAAGAACCCAACTTGTATATTGGAGAACTCAGTGTTCAAGCCAGAGTCCTCTTCCAAGGACATTAGCAACAAAAAAGGTGGCACGATCCATTTTTTCCATACCAGTGCAGAAATCAAACATTTAAACATTTATAGGTCATCCTGTTAAAGACAGACCACTAAAGTCATTCCCACAGACTTCAATTAACCTTCTGAGCTGTTCGCCTGCTGCCTAGAGACGTAGGAAGCTCTTTCTCTCCTTTGGAGTGCTGACACAAGAAAACGGGGAGCAGGAAAGAAGCTTCATAGACATTAGTTTAAAAAAAGGGCTGAACGTGGCATCGCTGTCACGTCACATTGTATATCCTTCCTTTGTCCTTCGCCAATAACTTTTCTCAGTGATTCAAATCACATTTTTGATATTTGCTTTGTATGATGGGACATGAGACTGAAACAGCAGGTGGAATCTATTGGCATGTTCCAGCAGCCCTATAAGAGACTCTTGGGAAGGATAGTTTTATGGAATAAAGCTGAGGTCATGTTGGTCTTTATAATGGTTTGTGCTAGTGCATAAAGTACAGGTACCCTTGGCTAGAACTAATGTGTTACTTATATCATATTCCAGACCCTATAGATGTATTAAAGGAAAACTGAAGTCATTTTTAAACTTGCTTTATTTCTTAATTAACGGGTTATTCAATTGTGTTTTCGGTTTTAGTAATCTTACTGTATATCGTGACTCGTATTGGCAACTAGGAGACTAATTGCAATTAAATATTATATTTATCGGCCTATTAGGTTTTTAACCATGTTGAATTTAGTTCGTTTGGTCCACGGCAGGCATCACTTTTCCGCGCGATCTTCACGAGACTTGTGTGAGACTTCGAAACGTGAAGTGTCAGCCAGGTGTCAGTGCCGCCATTTTGAAAACTGTTTTCCAAACGAAATATTACACAAAATTGAGTTTAAATGACGATTACTGCCTACTTTTTTCAAACTTTCCTGATTGCTATCAAAACAAACAAAACTTCTGGCTTGATTACGTCAGCATTCGAAAGAGGGGGCACGCGCCTTTTGACAATGTTGGCAGATGTTGGCCACTTTGATTTCCGCTGTACGTTTTACTTCTGTCCTATGATGTGACTTTTAGGGGTTAATATAATTTTAAGGCCATGTTGTGTAGTGGTTAGCACTGTTGCCTCACAGCAAGAAGGTTCTGGGTTCGAGCCCAGTGGCTGACGGGGGCCTTTCTGTGCGGAGTTTGCATGTTCTCCCCGTGTCCGCGTGGGTTTCCTCCGGGTGCTCCGGTTTCCCCCACAGTCCAAAGACATGCAGGTTAGGTTAACTGATGACTCTAAATTGACCGTAGGTGTGAATGTGAGTGTGAATGGTTGTCTGTGTCTATGTGTCAGCCCTGTGATGACCTGGTGATGTATCCAGGGTGTACCCCACCTTTCACCCATAGTCAGCTGGGATAGGCTCCAGCTTGCCTGCGACCCTGCACAGGATAAGTGATTATGCATAATGGATGGATGGATGTTGTGGATAATAAATGCTTTTTTTTATTTGGAATTCATTTAATGTATTGACAAGGATGTATGCTTTTTATATTTTTATTAATTAAAAGACATTTCTTCATGTCTTAAAGTAATGATGGATGTCATTTCTCTTTACTTAGTTGAGCGGTTCTTGATATAATACTGTATGGATTCCTACAGTTGTCGAATAGGGCTATTTATATATTTCATCTCATCTCATTATCTCTAGCCGCTTTATCCTGTTCTACAGGGTCGCAGGCAAGCTGGAGCCTATCCCAGCTGACTACGGGCGAAAGGCGGGGTACACCCTGGACAAGTCGCCAGGTCATCACAGGGCTGACACATAGACACAGACAACCATTCACACCTACGGTCAATTTAGAGTCACCAGTTAACCTAACCTGCATGTCTTTGGACTGTGGGGGAAACCGGAGCACCCGGAGGAAACCCACGCGGACACGGGGAGAACATGCAAACTCCGCACAGAAAGGCCCTCGCCGGCCACGGGGCTCGAACCCGGACCTTCTTGCTGTGAGGCGACAGCGCTAACCACTACACCACCATGCCACCCTTATATATTTCATATTTTTATTATTTTAATTTGCGCTAGCAGTGATGAAGCAAATTCTTACTCCCACTCAGGATCTTTCTACTTTATTCCTCTTCTTCTTAATATTATTCTCCTAATGTTTTTTAGAAAGCTATTTCTCCCTCAGTTTTCAACCAATCATCACCAAATTTTACATGAAGAATACCTCTGGGCTGAATTACATTACTATGACTTTTGGTGCTGATCTGGATCACTGATCCGGAATGATCTATGAAAAACAGGATTTTTTTCAATCACTCTGTCAATTTTCATGATTTTTTTAATCCTTTTTTTTTTTGTTCAGGGCGGCAGGGTGCAACTTTTCCTCACTAAGCGCCATTCCAGATCAGGTATGGTGACCAGATGCCCCGGTTTGTAACAGCTAGCACAAATTACTGTGACTTTAGTATTTCACCTCAATAAATCACTGCATCATCTTGTGACAGTGAGACCAATAATGAGATATGCATCACAGTTATGAATACATATTTATTCCTTTCTTTGACGCCACATGCCATGCGCCAGAAACAACACCATGACATTTATTATGGTGTGACTCTGCTGGGTGCCTGGTGGACAGAAGTGACCCAGTGCTTTCACTTTACATCATTACTGTAGAGTTACCATCCAGTATCAAACTTCATGTCAAACAGTTGTGTCTGGTTGCATCTGTCATGTGATATATATATATATATATATATATATATATATATATATATATATAATCACATCACATCACACCATTTGGACTATTGGACTAATTACCATGCACCAGTTCCTGATTAGAGCGCAATCACAGCGCTAAATATAAGGACTCTTAGTAACACACAGACTTTGCGAAGTATACGCTCTGTACCCTGTATCTAACATTACCAAGCCTTGTATTTTGTATTGTCATGTCTGGTTTTGATCCTGTTTGTAGTTTTGGACTATGAGTATTGTATTCCCTCTGATATCCTCAACTCCTCTGTGCCTCACTCAATCACTGCCTGTTTTTCGACTCTGCCATTCCTTTGTCTTGGATCTGTTTACTAGTGTGTTTTCAATAAAACTCTTCCTGCACTTACATCCGTCTATCACCCTTACATGACAGAAACTGTCAACTGTTCAACAAGATAGTGGAGTAATAAAACTGTTTTAGCCCATTTTATATGAAACTGTAGTGAATATTTTCCATAAAATGTGTTAGTAAATAATTCCATGTTATTTAAAAAAAAGCAAATTAAAAATAAGCACTGGATAAAAACCCATCTATCTTATGTAAATAAAGATGGAAATTTTGTTGTCTGATGGTCAAATGTTTATGAGAGACATTGCCTTGCACTTACAACCAGGTTCCCTGTGGTGGTACACGTACGTTGTACAGATGTCATCTGGTCGGGAAAGCCATCAAAAATCAGGTCGATGCATTACCATATTCTCTTAAGTATGGAGCTTTGCTAACAATGCCTCAAGCTTTTCTTGGTAAGAACAATATATTTGGTTAATTATTGTATTGTCTGTCACGGTCCTGGGGGCCTCACCCCACCAGGACAAGGAACTGTGTAACCTTGTCGAGGTGCAGCAGCTTGTTCCCACCTGGTGCCTGCCCTGATCTGGTACTGTATATGGGAGACCTGTAACCTTCAGGGGGCTTATGACATGAGGAAGGTACTAATTAGCAGTTCCAACACTTTTGGCCATGAAGCATATGCATCATATGCAACATGCCGGTCCCCAAGCCCAGATAAACAAAGAGGGTTGCCATGACAGGCCCTGCAAGCCAGTGGCATAAAAAGCTTGCTGCACATGCAATGCATGATCAGCCTCGAAACTCGGACGGACCATGCCACCAGACACAGACTTGAAATGGACACAATTCTTGCAAACAACAAAGAACCCTACGGATGGCCACTATCAATGTTGAAACTAAGAAGAATGGATGAAAACAGGCTCCCACTGAAGTACTACCACTACAAGCCTGAGTGTTCCAGGGCGGTGGGAAGGCCCCAGATAAGATGGACAGACAACATCAAAACAGCTCTGGAGAAAGGGGAACAACCTTGAAGAAAGTGGAGGAGGAGGAACTGTTCCCTGACCAGCAGAAATGGAGATGCTTGAGTAAAAGGCTGATCAACTGACAAGCACTTAAGTGCTTACCTTGCGCAGGGTGAGAAAGTCAGAATTATTGTATTGTAGAATAAAAATCAGTTCTGTATACCTCGATGTACTTGAATTATACAAGGAATAACTTGCAATCAGTGTCTGAAAAGGCATGTAGTTACTACACTGTAAAAACAAAGTGCTAACACAGTATTTCATTAATTTTGTAAGTGTGAAAGAAAAAAAAAAACAGGGAGTCTCTTGTGAGACATCAGACGAATCTGAAAAGCTCATCCCGGGATTCTCACCGAAGCCAGCGTGCATATGTAGTCCACAAGCTGTTAATGAGAGGAGAAATACATTTTGAACACAGCTTATTCTCTGCAAAGGGATGAGAACGGTTCAATAAAATATACACAGGAGGTGAAATGGGAGAATAAAAAAAAAACCCAACAACTCTTTTTGACAATGTTAAGCCAGGCAGCAGCTTTGAGTCAAGCGAGTGTGTTTTTCTTTTTTTTTCTTTTTTTAATCATTGCTTCTGATGTTGGATCAGGGCCGAGCAGAGATTTCCAAGGGTAAGCAAAGATGGAGACGATCTCATACTGTAACACAGACACTAACAGAGCTACAGGCATGACAAGGAAAGAGCTGGAGGAATGCTTTCTCACAGGAAAAGTGTATATTACAATTGATGCAAAAAAGGGCATGATCTTAAATGCATCTGTAATGCATGCAACATAAAATCAGCCAACATAAACTCAGACATCAGTGTTAAATGTGAAGTATGAAGCACGCTTATCAGGAGTGAATGAGTGTCTCAATCGATGTGTCCCTGTGTGTACTTGAAAAAGTTAACAATCAGAGCTTTGGACGCGATACAGAAAGAGATAGAGTCAGGAGCGTCGTACAATACGAGTAGCACTACAACAAACTCCTATAAGGCTCGTTAAACGAGTGATGTGTCATTTGTGAATGATTTGTTCATTTTGCATATTGACTCAGGAGTCATATGCAACGAGTCGTCTCAGGGAGTGATTCGTTCATCTTTCCCTGAACCGAGTGTGCACGTCACCCAAACTCAGCTTCGTTCATTAACTTATATTTCAGGTCTGATTCTTCCTTTCACTTGTCACATGACTGCTGCATATTCACAGCAGTTCTCACGAATCATAACTACAAGTCTTCATCAGAGTCTCTTGTTCATTATTGACATGGTTCCAGCAGCCACATGACCGATGACGCTATTATTACTGGAGACAAGAAGCGAGCTTCAGGACGACATGCAACATATAATCAGCTAAATGTCAACCCAGACAGTGTGATGTATCGTCCAGATGGTGTCACTCTGCATTTCATTCCTCTGCTCAGCAGAAAACGAGTGTCTTGATCAATGTGTGTACCTGCTTTAGAACAAGGATATGTTATGGACATGATATCAGAACAGACGGAGTCAGAAAACGCTTTCTCAGAGTGTAGCGATGTCGATGCTATAGCGATCTAGTTCCTTCATGATCAGAGCTATTCTACACTCAGGTCTCTTATCATTGTCCAACATGGTACGGACATTCCAAGTCCCATCAATCAATGTCATATTCTTTGTCTTTCTACCACCATTATGGAGACCTGCTGGCTGTGGTGAGCCAGCCAGGTAAGGACTGGGTAAGCTTTCTTTACCCCACCTTTTCTAAGGGCTTCCCTTTCCAGGACAGGCAGTGCTCTGCCTAAGTAGGGCTGCCTGGACACCTGCAATGCTGCCTCAGCCTGCTGTTACTCAGAGCTTCAGCTATGCTGCAACCATCACATGCGAGCCACCTGTGTGCAACGTTCCTACTGGCAACTTCCAGCTTCTCAGACCTGCTCCCATCACATTTACTCCATTGCCACAAGGCTTTCATATTCCCCTCTCCTAACAAAGTGCCTTGCACAGTAAGGTAAGACAAGCAATGTCATGCCCCCATCGTGCTCTCTCTCTGGACCTCCAGAACTGATGCAAAGTGGTGTGCAAAAGTGCCACAGACCTGACAGGTATGGAAGTTGCCCTATAGTGACAACTGACTTGCCGAGTGAGTGATGCCATCCGTTGGCCATTTGAGTGGCTCTTCTGCATGCCATCTGGTGGTGTGCCATTGACCCTGTTGGGTTCCTCTGCCACATTGCACCGAAATGTGCCCTGCTCCCAGCACCTTATTGGTGATGTATGATTTAACCCATAGCTGGAACTCAGGCAGGTGCTACCACTCTGAGTCAGAGCAGACCTGGGAGCAATGGTGAGTAAGGGGTAACTCCACTTTCCCCAATACTCAAGTCTTCCTGGACCTGAGACTCACCACCAGTTGCAGTTTAAAGTCATGCCCAGGAATACCCAGGCTTTCTTGGAGGCGCATCATTCATAACAAACGGTATTACAGCGAACTCCTACAAACCTCAAGGACCCTTATTCAATATTGAATATACATTACATTACAGGCATTTAGCAGACACTCTTATCCAGAGCAACATGCAACATACCCAGAGCAGCCTGGGGAGCAGTTGGGGGTTAGGTGCCTTGCTCAAGGGCACTTCAGCCATTCCTACTTGTCCAGGGAATTGAACCAGTGACCTTTTGGTCCCGAAGCTGCTTCTCTAACCATTAGGTCATGGCTTATATATACATTTTATATTATTCATCTGATACTTACTACTACTACTAATACTAATACTAATAATAATGATTCCATCCTTATTATCCTACCGGTATGATGTGTTTGGTGCAAAAATGTCTTGACGTTAAATCCAAGCCAGACTTCATTAATACTCAGGGTGAAGAATCACTCAGGCAGCATCACATTTAAGGCCAAGCATTTCATTCCTATCCTCAGTACCTGCTTATATGAGGAGGAAATGAGTGTATTGATGTGTGACAAAGTGTGTGCGCTTAACTAAGGACAGCTTTGGGAACAAAAGCCGCTCTTTCTCATACCAAGGAGGCGCCTCCATCTCATAATAAGCTCGGGTTCACACCGTGGCAGAGGTTAATGACTCCACACCTGGCCTCGACTGCACAGGCCGGATGATATTTTAGCCCTTTTTTTCTTGGACATGGGTGATCTATGAACAGTGCACTTGTTTTGGGGGTATATAAATTACAGGAATAGGCCCTGCTGACAGGTGGGATGATGAAATAACAGGCACTTTAGGTAATTCCTTTGATAAAACAGACCAACCCTAGTTTGTGAGCGTGTGTGTGCATGTGTGTATGGGTGTGTGTTGGTGTGTGTGGGGGGGATGTGATAGAATCAAATGCACTTGTAGAGGTTGCTGGCAGGATAATCAGTCTGGCCAGGGCCATTACGATGACACAAAGAGCAACCACCTGCCAAGAGCATCGGCCAGGTGTGTGTGTGTGTGTGTGTGTGTGTGTGTGTGTGTGTGTGTGTGTGATGAGAAAGTGAGAGGGTTAGAAAGATGGGCATTTTTTTTTCTGAACCAAACAAGTGAGATGCATAACAGTCCATTTTCTCCTATAAGTAAATAAATGAATGTATGAATGAAAGAAAACCAAAAGGATCTTTCAGCTTGATGTGACATTGCAGAGACGTCAATTTTCAGCAATTTATTCCATCGGAATGTTAATATCTATCGTATGCACTTTATTAATTAATAAATATGATGTTCCATTAACTGACTGCATTATTTCCTGAGGATAAATTCAAGGCTCTGTTGTCAATATGTGACTCGAGGGGAGGACGAGGTGCTTAACGTTATAAAAGATGATCCTGCATCAAGGCAATAAATAAATGAATAAATATGTGTCCAGATGCTGGATGACAAATGCTAGCCCTTATGCTGGGCCATTAGTAGTTGACAGGCATGCTGTTGGAGGGGGTAAGAGGAAAAGAGACCAGTATTTCAGTCTCATTACCACCTCTCTCTCTCTCACACACACACACACACACACACACACACACACACACACACACACACTTCAGTATCGTCTCTCACATTACTTCCTCTCCCGCCCCTTAATTCACCCCTGCTAGCCCATTCTGTCTGCAGCGCTTGTTTTACTGCTAACTAACTCATGCATTGCACCTGTGATTTATGGCTCGGATTGAGCTCTCGCAAATCAGGGAATATTTTTCATTGATTACCGCAAATTGTCTAATCTGCACGATGTTGGTGGCTCTTGATTGGGCGGCACTCGCCTGCTCCTAACTTAAAAATCAATCAGGAAGCACAATAAGGAGGAAGGGGCCAGATGGATCCGGTCCAGACGAGCAAATCGCCCTCAATCAAATTTGTGGCATATTTCAATCCATAAAGCCATCAAACGAATTCTAATTCGGTGCCTACATGTGCACTTTCTCGAGGAGCAGAACCGAGCAGGAAATCAATGGCCTGTCTTTTATTTGCTTAAACGCAACTTTAATGCAACAAACAACACATTAACAAATTGCACTGAATAGACCAAATGTAAGCATTTTCCCCCAGAGCTTGGGAACTTTTGGTATTTTATTGGTCCACGAGTAACACTTCGGTAATCATACAGATAAAATCGATAGTTAAATAGATGAAACATTTTCAAAAATACTGGAAAGTCTCTGATATTGCATGGGAGTGATATTTTATTCCTTTTTGTGAGTTTTGGTGAATAGTACACCTGTTTCGGGGTGCAAACAGCCCTGAATGACAGGCCAGCTCATGAAATAAGAAGTATTTTAGATTATTTGGTGATACAGCAATACGTAGATGAATGCAAAATTGATTAATTAGCTAAAACATTACCGAAATAAACATGTCCAGTAAATTAATTAATGAGCAAGCTTATGGATTCAGGCAAGTAAATTCTCCAATGTGCTGCCCAATCGCATGCTTTGTTTGCCTGAAAAACCTAATTAACTAGATTAAACAAGTGGTAGATCATGCAATTTAACTAGACATTATGATCTACTACCTGTCTATGTGTATTAATACAGGAAATGGATGAGCATAAACATAAGCATAACATTACTCGACATGGACAGTAGGCAAGTACTCAAACGGACTCTTTGCTATCATTGGACTGTATTTGAGTTGGAATACAGAATTATGTTCAAAAGTTATGTGAATATTAATGCAGGGAAAGTTCCTCGTATTCAGAGTCAGCTTCTACAAAGTACTTCAATTGATTTTCTAGCAAGCAAATTCAGTCAGTCATTCTCTATACCACTTATCCGTTGAGGGTTACAGGTGAGCTGGAGCCAATCCCAGCTGACATTGGGCGAAAGGCATCCTGGACAGATCACCAAACTAACCCAGAGAGACAGACAGCCATTCACACTTGTATTCAAACCTATGGATAATTTAGAAACACTAGTTGTCCAAATCTGCATGTCTTTGGGACCGAAAGGTCGCTGGTTCGATTCTGTAGACCATCAGGAATGGCTGAAGTGCCCTTGAGCACAGCATCTAATCCTTGTACATCTTGTTACAGGGTTCTAACTAGACCAAAATATCAGTGTAGTGGGACCAGTCATAACGGCCAGGGGTTCAGGGGCCATCTCAGGCCCCCAAAAGCTGATGGGTTCTACATACATGCATTCTAGTGCATTTCCTGGCACTTGCAGGCCTCCCTGAAAGTCACTCTTTTTTGGTAATATTCATGAGATTTTTTTTTTTGCCAAAAGTTCCTGAGATTGTTTTTGATTGAAGAGTTATTATAATTAATACTCAACTATATTACTCACTATTTATGGATTAAGAATAAAACAACCAGTTGATGTTCAAGTGTCAGCTTTATTTTCAGCTTCTGCCATTCAATTACAATACATGATTATCCAGATCTAACTCATATCATACCTTCCTGTACTGACCATTACTCCAATGGTTTCAATGCCCTGTGTTTAAAAAAATTGCCAGGGAACGGCATGTATTGCTTACATGGCGCCTCTTAACATGGATGGCACTTTGCCGCAAACACAGCATAAGGAAGGAGGTAAACCGGACTAGCATGATCAGTGACAATCTCCACATGGAACTACTCGGGCAGCTATGCACTGGGTGCTTACCGTATGTGGATGGGGAGTGGAGTATGTCCAAATGTAGAACATTCACATGGCGGTACGCCATTGCTGCTGAATTGGGATAACAAGAGAAAAATAAACAAAAGACCACATTTTCATGATTGACAAGTCTTTTTATTAGTGGAGCGGCAACTTTTACAGGCGTGTCAGCAATATTGTGGGAGTAGTGCTAAGGAAATGTTGCATATCGGCTTGATACGTTGAAAAGGCCTAGTTAGAACTCTGCTGGTCATTGCTCTGGATAAGAGCATCTGCTAAATGCCTTTGGACTGTAGGATGAAACTGGAGCACCTGGAGAACATGTGAACTCCACATAGAAAGGCTCCAGTCGGCCACAAGGTTCGATCCGGGAACCTTCTTGCTTTGAGGAGAGAGTGTTAACACTACTGTGCCACCTCGGACTTGCTTTTCTTTTGAATAGAGAAGGTTTGTCATTTGTAAAATTTGTTCACATTTTAAGCCACTTTCTGCTTTGAAAGGACTTTCCTTTAATCCTTAAAAAAATCTGCGGATATAAAATTCAGACTCAGGAAGAAGACATGGTTTAGAATAATATGAGAGTCGACTAGTTCATTAGGTTGTACAGTCTATACCACTTTTTGGTTTACTGCTGTAATCTGTGAATTTCTTTCTGGGATTTATAAAGTGATCCATCTGTCCATCCATCCATCCATCCATCCATCCATCCAAGTTCTTTAATGTACTGTGAAACTATTCATCCATCCATCCATCACCCCTTATCCTGTGCAGGGTTGTGGGCAAGCTGGAGCCTATCCCAGCTGACTATGGGCGAGAGGTGGGGTAGACCCTGGACAAGTGTCACCAGGTCATCGCAGGGCTGATACAGAGACAAAACCATTCACACCTACAGTCAATTTAGAGTCACCAATTAGCCTAACCTGCATATCTTTGGGATAAACCAGAGCACCCGGAGGAAACCCACACAGACATGAGGAGAACATGCAAACTCCACACAGAAAGGCCCCATCGGTCACTGGGCTTGAACCCAGAACCTTCTTGCTGTGAGGCGACAGTGCTAACCACTACGCCGCCCCTGTGAAACTATTAACACTGAATATTGCAGATTTTCTCTTTGCATCATGGTTCCCATGGTGACAAACATCATGCGCTTATGTTTTTGGTTCCTGTTTTGGTCCTGTCTCCACCCACTGCGCTCCTGTCATTTCTTTCTTCCTCTATTGTGCTCACCTGTTCCGTGTTAACTCATTTATTAGTTTCTCGACTCACACCCTGGTGTCTTGTCATGAAGTCTTTCTGTATTTCGTGTTTATTTCATTCCATTTATTCCATCTCAGGCTGCAAATTCATGCAGTTTATCAAGTGTTAAAGGGCTTGAGATATCACTGCTGCACCTGGTAATGTGTTTGTCAGCTATGTTTTGCTTCAGGTTATATCTCACTCTGCATTCCGGCCTAAACTTTGCCTTGCACTTTTAACACCAGGCAGCAGGTGTCATGGATACTAATTATAGCAGCCAGACAGGTGTGCAGTGAATCAGACAAATCACATGCAGTCAGATCTGCTTAGGATCAAGCTGTTGGAGTGCTACGGGGGGAGAAAAGAGTGCTGCATGGCAAACCGACAGGGTTACATTTCACTGGACTGCAGGGACAGACCACAATGGCATGTTTGAGTACTTTGTGTGTGTGTGTGTGATATGAGGTGTGGATGACGGGTGGTGATTTTTATTAAGGCAGACGATGGGGTGACCAACCTCAGGGGGCAGCTTGGCTAGCCTCACATTATCATCACTGTTGCTCTGTGTGTGTGCGTGTGTGTGTGTGTGTGTGTGTGTGTGTGTGTGTGTGTGTGGTATATGTCTGCCCTGAGCCGTAGGGTATAGTTCTACACCTATCCTCATGAAGAATTACACGACGGAGGTCTGACACTCTGACTAATTGCTCAGGCTCATGTTTCAATTAAATACTTCAACACAAAAGGACACTTCATAAGAGCAAAATCAACAGATACAAACACTTTGACATCCAGAGCACTGAACGTGACTTCCCTGAGTGAGAAAGGAGAGAGTAATTACTTCGCAATTTCATCCTCTTCTGTCCTGATTGTGGGATCGTTTTAAACCGGTGAGGCTGAAATGGGAAATGCTTTAACTTGGCTGTTAAAAAGTAAGAATTCATATAACTTTGGCCATGCAAAGGTTTATAGATTCCAGGCTACATATGACCTTGGAAGGATGGAAGGAAGGAAAAAGACAAGAAGGGAAAGGCTTAATGAAAAAAAAGCAAGAGATGGACAGCATTTCCATGATAGAAGGGAAGATTTAGAGCAATACTGTATATTGTATACGGCAAATGACGTATAGAGGGAAGTGTTGGAAGATCAGCGACATCCGGAAAGTGGAAAATACAAATATTGTATATTATTATACATACAGGACACTTTTCGATGAAATTAAAACATGTTCTATTCCTTTCTAGCAGGTTTTATTCATTTGGTTCAACAGCATGCAATATTATTAGCATATCGCTTATCCTATGTGTATTATGTCACTCTACCCAATGGAGAATGAGCGCTGAATACGGTTTAAGATATTGCACGGTTGTCAAGACGACATGACGTCACATGTCGGAGATGTAAAACTTCCGAGCTAGCACAGACTGGGACGATTTATAAACAAACATGGCTGCCAGGTTTGCTTTGTTGAATACAGAAGATTTTAAGAGAATTTTGAAAGACAAAGATGCGTTGAACACCCGAAAGGAATGTGTATGTATAATAATAATAATAATAATAATAATAATAATAATAATAATGGCTGGCATTTTTTGTGGTATATCAGATATATTCCATTCAGCTACTTGTCTTCAACTCATTTAATATCATGCTAGCTGAATGGAATATATCTGATATACCATGAAAAAAGCCAGCCAATATTATTTAGAGTTTTATATCAGAGATGCTACTAATTATGTAAGAAATAGCATCCTGTAAAAGGAAAATCATCAACAACCAGTTAGTGTGATGCAGCTTGATGCAAATTGAATAGTTTGCTCGAAAATCACATCCAGAAATGTTTTATTTGCACCATATTTAACCACAATTTGCCAGGAATTATAGTTTTTAATTGATTAAATATGGACACGGCTGACTATTTATCCACATACGCCGATCAGCCCTAACATTATGACCACTGACAGGGGAAAAAATGAATAACATTGATTATCTCATTACAATGGCACTTGTTTTGGAAGCAGGAAAAATGGGCAAGTGTAAGGAGTGACTTTATCAAGGGCCAAATTGTGATGGTGAGATGACTGGGTCTGAGCATCTCCAAAATAGCGCACCTTGTGGGGTGTTCCTGATGTGCAGTGGTTAGTACCTACCAAAAGTAGTCCAAGGATCCAAAGGACAACCTGTGACCTGGCGACAGGGTCATGGGTGTCGAAGGCTCATTGATTCGCATGGGGTACAAAAGCATACATGTCAACCTATACGGATTGTCTGGAAATTATATGGATTTTAGCTCATTTCAAGGGCATACGGGCATATAAACAAAGTCTTACGGATTTTCAGTATTTTCTGACCTAAATTTATTTTGTGTATCTTACTTGAACATCGTCAGCTGATCATCGCAAAAACATACAAAAGCTCGATTTATAGACAAAGAACAGCGTGTATGCAGGGGCAGATATCCCAGACTATGTGAAACCGGATGTTTATTCCTCAAGCCTCGTACAGTATCGTGACTGCGAGACTTCGCTTGTTCCGGTCATGCGCACGATCTGCATTTAAACGCGCCAAACGGTCATTGTTCGAACGATTTTCTCATTGTTTACACCTGAGAGATTTTGAATAGCGTCTGCTGAGTGAAAGAATGGTAACACCGAGAAAGAAAATGAGATATGGCGGGCGGTATCTTCCTGAATGGAAGGAGACATTTAATGGTGTCATTGTTCAGGTGAAAAATGAGGAGTACACGGACTGCACAGTTTGTGTGCGAGATATAAAAGTTGCGGCGTCTGGAGTTTACGACGTGAGGGAACACATGAGGTCCAAACTACATCAGCGAAATTTGCACCAGAAACAGAATCAGCCGCAAATGACGATGTTTGCAAAGCCTAAGACCGATGATCAACCAACAAGTGTAATAAGAGCAGAAGTTACGATCTGTAATTTTATTGCTCAGCACAATTTGCCGCTAGCCGTTGCGGACCACCTGACAGAACTGTTGCTGCAAATTTGCACGGACAGTACGATTGCGAAATCTATCAGCTGTAGGCGCACCAAAACAACGCAAATAATCAAAAAGAACTCGGCCTCCGAAGCTACACTACCGATCATCCAGCACTGCCGGACGTCGCCATTTTCCTTGATGATCGACGAATCCAATGATAAAAAGACGGACAAGCGACTGGCCGTTTTGGTGCGGATCTTCGACATAAACAGAGGGGCGAAGTCAAGAATCATAGACATGCACGTGTGCAATATCGGCACGGGCGAGGCGATTTTCGACATGCTGGACGAAGTTCTCAGGCAAGTTCATCTCATCATCTGTATGCGATGAGATGAGATCCTTCTACAGAGTCGCAGGCCAGCTGGAGCCTATCCCAGCTGACTACGGGTGAAAGGCGGGGTACACCCTGGACAAGTCGCCAGGTCATCACAGGGCTGACACTTAGACACAGACAACCATTCACACTCACATTCACACCTACGCTCAATTTAGAGTCACCAGTTAACCTAACCTGCATGTCTTTGGACTGTGGGGGAAACCGGAGCACCCGGAGGAAACCCACGCGGACAACATGCAAACTCCACACAGAAAGACCCTCGCCGGCCACGGGGCTCGAACCCGGACCTTCTTGCTGTGAGGCGACAGCGATAACCACTACACCACCGTGCCGCCCTCTCAGGCAAGTTATATTTACTTATTTATTTATTAAGTTTGGTGCGATTCGAAGGCTATAAGGATTTTATGTTGATTTTATGGATTTCTTCCTCTGATACTACAGGCGGACGCCCAAAGGAGTTGACATGTATGCAAAAGCCATAACATATGGTTTAATCCCACAGAAGCGCTACTGTAGCAGAAAGCGCTGAAAAAGTTTCTGCTGGCTAAAACAGAAAGGCATCACTTGTCGAAGTCGCTCAGATCCTTACGCTTGCCCATTTTTTTCTGCTTCTAACACATCAACTTCAAGAACCGACTGTTCTCTTGCTGCCTAATACTAATATATCCCACCCCTTAGCAGGTGCCATTGTAATGAGATAATCAATGATATTCACTTCTTCACCTGCCAGTGGTTTTAATGTTATGGATGATTGGTGTATAATTACATTTAGTGTTGTGGAATATCTAGGAAACAAGTTCCTATTATCACTTATGCTAGAGTTCCCTTATTTTCCCCGTTTTTTAATTAATAAGACAAACTCTTATTTATTTAAACCCTCTGTCCTGAAGACTTTCACTCCTGGAAAAGTGTCAAAGTGCTGACACTGGAGACTCCTTCCATAAATGCTACATCAGCATCTCATACTGTATGATTTTCTTTGATAAATAACACCACATTTTTAATCCATTTGTTAAAAGCCTGAGGTTATTTGCAGAGGTGGACAGTAACGAAGTACATTTACTTGAGTGCTGTACTTAAGTACACATTTTGAGTATCTGTACTTTATTTGAGTATTTTTTTTTTGGAAACTTATGACTTTAACTTCACTACATTTGAAAGGCAAATATCGTACTTTTCACTCCACTACATTTCTATCAAGGTCCTTGTTACTCGTTACTATGAAGCAGCTTTGAAAGTGGATGTTTTTTCTTTTTTTTTCTAAAATGAGATTGTTTTTTTTTTTTTTTTTTTTTTTTGCAGGTGACACTGAGACAGCCGATCAGTAATCACTAGGGTCACGTCACGTCCATAGACTGTATAAAATCAAGTTCAGTGATTTCTCAGCAGCGTTATTTGAACACGATCAGTTGATGGCAGAATGGAAGGAGGCGGTTCTTCTGGAGAATCCACGCACCCATGGCCCGTGAACCCATGTTTCAGTTTTCTTATTTTAAATGTTTGCTTTGTTTGCCGAAAACTAACCACATCACATCCTACAAAAACTCGCCGTCCAGCCTGCGGAAGCATATTGAGGTATATAAATGTTTTATTCCAAGAGAAAGCTTGCAACGAAGTTGTCTGTGCTTTTAGAGCTAGCGATAACGTTGCAATAGCTATGCAGTCTGGTTAGTCAAATGACTTTCTATGGATTTGTCCACCAAGTTGCCGTAGCCTTGTCCACGGCTAACGTTAACACATAGCTAGTTACCCTGAACACTCTTAGTTAGCGTGTAAAAACGGAGTTATGCTAACATGAATAACGTTAACTTATCTGAAGTCCTTTCAGAAATATGTTTTAGCATAATCTTGCCAAATAAACAATGTAGAAATCTTTCTTTTCTAGTCGCCTTAGCTACCCAATATGATTTCGAGTTTGAAAAGACTTTGCTAGCATGTTAGGTGGAGTTTCACTGACTAGCTAGCTTAACGTTAAATCACCATGATGGCACAGCATGCATTCATTTTCTGGATTCACATTTCTGCCTTTGGTAACGGTGTTAGGTTTTGTAAGTGTTGTGGCAATAATACAACGATGCGTTGACAGAAAATGTACTTTTAATACTTAAGTATTTTTAAAAGCAAGTACTTCAGTACTTTAACTTAAGTAAAAATTTGACTGGACAACTTTCACTTGTATCGGAGTAACCCTAGGCTGACGCTTGCACGACTTTTGGCCACGATTTTGTCGTGGCAAGTCGTGCCATTCTGGGGCACGAACTGGGAGGCTCCCGCACTGTTCACGACTAGTTCACACATAGTTCATGACGAGTTCACGAATGCGTGCCCGTCCACATTCACGAACTGGCACGACGAGTTCACGCATAGTTTGCGCATAGTTTACGCACTTCCCGCATTGGCATGATGAGTTTGCACAATTCGGACGGTGTCGTGCCGACTTGGGCATGCCTGTGTCATGCACAACCTCATCCTCATCAGATACCCACACGCAATTTCAGAAGTGGACCGCGAAGATCCAGACACACATGATCTGATCCCTGGTGGATGGAGGACTGACCGACACCTGCAGGGGCTGCTGCCTCTAACCGGCCATCATACCCAGAAGGATGCAAAGGATCAGCGAGACTACCTGTCACATTACTACATGTCCCCTGCTGGTGCTGTCCCTTGGCAAGAAAGAATGGTAGTAGCTTCATGAGCTGCATCCACAGTTGTTCCATTTTTGAAATAAAAGAAACGAAACTCCCCCCCCAAAAAAAAGTCATGAAGGAATAGAAAATAAAAGACATTAAAGAAAAAAGCAAGGAAAAAAATTGCGAATGGCGAGAAGTGTCCGGGAAGCCCTATATATACCCCCGCACTGACGCGAGCGCCACTGTCGCGCAGTAGTCGTGAACTGCTCGTGAACTCGTCGTGAACTGTTCGTGCCATGCGCAAACTGTTCGTGAAGTGCGTAAACTAGTCGTGAACTGCTTGTGCCATCAATGCGTGACCGTGTCAGTGGGAAGGCACGGCCACGCTGCGACGCGCACCAATTCGTGAACATGTCGTGAACTACTCGTGAACTCGACGTGAGCTGTTCGTGAACTATTCGTGGCAGTTCGTGACAGTCGTGGCATGGCGCGCACTTCCACGCACTGGCACGCATCCTCCCGCATCGTCCTGACAAGTTCACGACGAGATCACAAACAGTTTGTGCATAGTTCACGACCCGGTCGCGAAATTTTGTCATGACCAAAATTTTGAACATTTCAAAATTCTCGTCCCGACATGGCACGCAGTCACGACAGGTTTACGCAGACTTCACGCCAGTTTACGACTAGTTTGCGCACTGGCACGACTCGAGTCATGCCAATGCGTGCCACGGAATCGTGCAAGTGTCACCCTAGCCTAACATTTAACCAGTGGGATCTGTACTTTGGCTTAAGTTATGAAGTTGGGTACTTTATCCACCTCTGGTTATTTGAAGCGCCCAGTATACATGTTCCTATAAATCAATCATTGTTACTATAGAAACCATAACTTATTAGAACAAGTGTTATTATTCTATCCACATTCACTGGATATGAGCAATCATGTGCTCTGATTGGCTAATCTACTACTAAGCTATCAGCCCATATACCATAAGTAGAGAAAAACAAAATGGTGGAACGTGTTGCTGAACCAACCAAGGATGAAATAAAAACTCTATTAGAAAACAAAATCCCCCAAAATACAAAAAAAACACAACAAAATATGGAATGAAAGTATTTTATGGTATGAACATATATTTAAAAAAAAAATCAAGAATTATTGTTATCGCATTTTTCACAAATTGCTTCTGTCATTTTGCCAGTTTGTTTGCATTCTAAATGGAAATGATTTTGTTGGACATTTTGTATGAAGGTTTTATTCATAGAATTTGCAAAAATCCAGTGAACGTGGATAGAATAAATCAGTTATTCCACTCAATCTCGTCGTACATGGCTTATAGCCAATTCAGTGCTAGGCGCCTCATCAACTGTCAGCTCATGTACGACTCGAGTTATTTCGTGGAATAACTGTTAAATATATGATATGCGATCAAAAAGTTCTTTCATTAAATTGTGTGTCAAACTCGGAAAATCAGCCATTGACGTTTCGGAGCACGAGCTTGAAAAACATCCAAGAAATTCAGAGCATTGTGCGTCAGGATCGTCGAATTGCCCTGACTTCTGCCCCTCCTGAAGCATGAATACCAGTCAAAACACTTACTTAGAGATGTAGGCAGGAAAAGGTTAAATCCCTGTTATCTATTGTAGCACATGCTATTTTTATTGTATTATTATAGTCGGGATGTTGAAACTATAAGCCAAAAATAACTAATGAGCATGAGTCATTATTATCCATCAGCACTTCAATAATGTGGGAAATTTGGGGGTGTATGGCGCAATCTATTCACACACAGATGTACACACACACACACATACACTCGTTCACTCACACACACTCACTGCTGGCATTCTGAACTGATTAAAAGCTTATTTATAATGAACTTCCTGTTTTGTCTGCTTCATATCCTACGCCTGCAGCGATATGTATTGTGGTTTTCGGACACCGGGTGTGAGACTCGTGAACGTGGCATATGTTCCATGTTGCATGCACATTTCTGCTTACAGGAAACGGTTGTATTGGTGAAGTTGTGGTTGCTAGTTTTCACTTTTTTCTTCTTCAGAAAGCGCTGGAATAGAAAAATATAAGTGCAGATATTTTTAATCATCTGTAAACATTGATGCTGTTGTGGTAATGAATCATTATAATGAGAGCACAAATCGGAATGGAAACAAGATGTATAAGATCTTATAAATAAACTGATTAAAGTTTATATGTGATTTAAGGAAATGTATGAAACCCTAATGTTATTATGTATGTTGTAAATTCTAGAAATATGCACAAGTGGTTAGCGCCGTCACCTCACAGGAAGACAGTTCTGGGTTCGAATCTGCCGGTTGATGGAAGTCTTTCTGTGTGGAGTTTTGCATGTTCTCCTCATGTCTGTGTGGGTTTCCTCTGATAGATAGATAGACAGATAGATAGATAGATAGATAGATGACTTTATTCATCCCCAAAGGGAAATTAAATTGTCATTTCCCTCTGGGTGCTCTGGTTTCATCCCACAGTCTAAAGACATGGGGACAAATGACAGTACATAAAATCTCATCTCGTCTCATTATCTGTAGCCACTTTATCCTGTTCTACAGGGTCGCAGGCAAGCTGGAGCCTATCCCAGCTGACTACGGGCGAAAGGCGGGGTACACCCTGGACAAGTCGCCAGGTCATCACAGGGCTGACACATAGACACAGACAACCATTCACACTCACATTCACACCTACGCTCAATTTAGAGTCACCAGTTAACCTAACCTGCATGTCTTTGGACTGTGGGGGAAACCGGAGCACCCGGAGGAAACCCACGCGGACACGGGGAGAACATGCAAACTCCGCACAGAAAGGCCCTCGCCGGCCACGGGGCTCGAACCCGGACCTTCTTGCTGTGAGGCGACAGTGCTAACCACTACACCACCGTGCTGCCCAGTACATAACATAAAATAACATAACATAACATAACATAAAGCAGTATAGCCATATCTGTGGACATTATGCTACGGTTCAGTAAGTGGGCGTGGCTAAAGGTCAGTAGACATGTCAGTCATATTTAACAGTTATTCCACGAAATCGAGTCGTACATGAGCTGATAGCTGACGAGGTGCGTAGCACTGAGTTGGCTATAAGCCATGTACGTACGACAAGATTGAATGGAATAACTGTTTTATTTATTCTATCCACATTCACTGGATGTTGAGAAACAGCATGTTTATTTTTTTGCAAATTCGATCAATAAAAACTTTATGCAAAATGTCTGACAAAATAATTTCCGCTTAGAATGTAAACAAACCGGTGAAATGACCGGAGCAATTTGTGAAAAAATGCAATAATAATAATTCTTGAAAAATAAAAAAATGTACATTCTTACGATCAAATACATTTATTCCATATTTTGTTGCTTTTCTTGTATTTTTTGGGGTTTTTGTTTTCGAGTAGAATTTTTATTTAGTCCTCGGTTGGTTCAGTAACATGCGCCACCATTTTGTTTTTCTCTACTCATGGTATATGAGCTGATATCCTAGTAGTAGATTAGTCAATCAGAGCATGCGGTTGCTCATATCCAGTGAATGTGGATAGAATAAATACTGTTGTACAATAATCATTTAGGATGTTCACCTTCTACTTAGATCCTCCCATGAATCAAAAATTAACAAGTAAAAGATTTTCAGAAAACAAACCAACAAACAAATAAATAAATAAGGACAGATAAAGAGTGGCAAGTGGATTGAATATCTTTTTTATTTCTGAAAAGTTAAGAAAACGTTTTAATTGCTAATACACTCACCGGCCACGTTATTAGGAACACCCATCCACTTGCTGTTTGTTTTCTGCAGTTCTGTAATCAGCCGATCCCTCGACAGCAGCACACTGCATCAAATCACACAGATACAAATCAAGAGCTTCAGTTAATGTTCACAATGTTCAAACATCAGAATGGGAAAAATTGTGATCTCAAAGTGTGACTTTCTTTCACTGTGACACTGTGTGGGTGTTGGTTTGAGCCAGATGGACTGGTTTGAGTATTTCAGAATCTGCTGATCTCCTGGGGTTTTCACACACAACAGTCTCTAGAGTTTACACAGAATGGTGCAGAAAAAAAAAAAACATCGAGTTGAGTGAACGACAGTTCTGTGGGCGGAAACAGATGCCTTGTTGATAAGAGAGCTCGGAGGAAAGTGGACAGATTGGTTCGAGCGTTTTGCCAGGAAGGATATAGTAACTCATAGCAACTCTTTACAACCGTGGTGAGCAGAAAAGCATCTCAGCATGCAACAGCAGAAGAACACATTGGGTTCCGCTCCTGCAGCCAAGAACAGGGATCTTAGAATCAAGAACAAGTTCCTGTTAAAGTGGCTGGTGAGTGTATTTGCATTTGCAGCGTCTTTATTTACTTACTTAACTTGATTTTGCCGACTGTTTTTTTTGACACAAAGTCATCCCCAAACAACACATCGAAACATACGAACAAAGCTGAACTTCTCTGTTTAATAAGCGATAGAATGGAGCACCCTTTACTCCCGAAGCACATGGAAGCATATATTGCTCATCGTCTGTCATTCTTTCGCTTGACTGGCTTTCTGTGTGCTGCGTGTGCTACCACAGCCTCCCTCTTCAGCTGTCCTGCCTGTCAATAGATCCATCCGTCCGATCGATGGCGTCCAGAATCACTCAAAGTGATCAGCTCGGCCAATCTGCAAACACAATCTGTATGGAAATCCATCTTCAGAGAGGCAACGTGGAGCCAGGGAGGAGTGCGCTGCAGCCAAACACTGCATTAACAAGCACTTATTCTCTCCTTTTCAGACCTGAATGACAAAGACTGCTAAACAGGGTTTGGACATTTGATCCGTGGAATATTAAAATAGACAGGATATAAAAATATATATATATAACAATAAACTCATTTTCAGAAAAGATCAATAGAGAAAGTGCTATGCATAGGATGAAGGGCTTAGTATCATATCAGTGTTGTCTTTGTGACTTTCTACAACAAATGGGCACCACATTGATCAAAAGTGATCAACTCTGAATTGTATATTTTATTTTATTTATTTTTTTTTATCTATCATCATGTTCCTCATTCAAATGCTGAGGACAGAGGAGAGGGAACTTATCTACTTTATTCCAGAGTTTAATGGTCAACACCAAGATAAGAAAAAACCCTCTGTCTTTGCTAGTTCTGTCTTAGCTGGGCCAGAAAATTAAACCTGGCACTGTGGCAGCCCTGAAACAGATCCCATGTATCACACAATTGTTTACATACTGATTTTTATAGCTCATTTGCTAATTGTGAAGACGTCTGTACAGCTTCTTTTGTGATATGTGGAGTCAAAGTTGAATTTAATACATTTTCAACCCAGTGACAGAAATGTGGGTGGTGCAGTGGTTAGCACTGTCGCCTCACAGCAAGAAGGTTCCGGGTTTGAACCTCACAGCTGACGAGGGGCCTTTCTGTGTGGAGTTTGCAGGATCTCCTCGTATCTGCGTGGGTTTCCTCCAGGTGCTCTGGTTTCCCCCAAAGATGTGCAGTTAAGCTAATTGGCCACTCTAAATTTCTGATCTATTAAAACAGATTCGGTTCAAGTTCCCTTCACAGACCTTTCCTCCTGTAAATAACTGACATAACTGTCTTTTCTAGAGTCTGAAGCAGTAAATGTAGTATTTGGGCCACTGGAGCTGATAAACCTTCAATTACCTGTAAACACACCATGAGAGCATTTAGTACCAACATTGGCGCAACGTTATTCTGTCTGTTGGGTCACCAAATCTGAGAGGCTTTCAGACACGTTGAACTCCACCGTGCCAATGTCAGCCAAAGCTGTGCCTTTGTTGGCCCCACATTGGCAGGTTTGTTCTGAAAAGTAAGCCTTTTGCCAACACTGTATAGTGAGGGCCAACATAGCTACACAGGAAACAGACTTTGGACCTGAGTTTTCATTAACTGAATGAATATTCCAATTATAAAATCTTAACAGTTAAATATTGTGCCAACAGCACGGTGATGTAGTAGTTAGCACTGTCGCCTCATAGCAAGAAGGTTCTGGGTTCAAGCCCAGTGGCTGACGAGGGCCTTTCTGTGTGGAGTTTGCATGTTCTCCCCATGGGTTTCCTCCGGGTGCTCCGGTTTCCCCCAAAGACATGCAGATTAGGTTAACTGGTGGCTCTAAATTGACCGTAGGTGTGAATGGTTGTTTGTCTGTATGTCAGTTCAGTTGGTCGGGTTCAATGCCCGAACTGATGATCACATCATCAGTTTTTCTTTGGCTAATCAGACACAAGGTACGCCACCACTCTTGCCAGAGCGGTTGGGGGTTAGGTGCCTTGCTCAAGGGCACTTAAGTCAATCCTGCTAGTCTGGGGAATCGAACCAGCAACCTTTTGGTCCCAAAGCTGTTTCTCTAACCATTAGGCCATGACTTCCCCTATATGTATGTGTCAGCCCTGTGATGATCTGGCGACTTGTCCAGGGTGTACCCCGCCTCTCACCCATAGTCAGCTGGGATAGGCTCCTGCTTGCCTGTGACCCTGCACAGGATAAGCGGTTATGGATAATGGATGGATGGATATGGTGCCTGCATCTTCCTAATTAGCATACAAGCTACAATTAGCAACTTAGGAAGCTTAGACATTAGCAAAACACTTTCTAATGTGCCAAAAGAGAAAGGATACTATAACAGACAAAACTAAATACAGCAATATAGCTGCAAGCAGCGATGAAGGGCTAGAGCACCTCTGATTCTGTGACCCATCTTGCATGGTCATCATACAATGCACACGCATCTGAGATGTGTGACAAAAGTGATGAGTTTTTAAGCACACATTTCCTCTTTGCATGGCTTCACATATAAATTTATTGTTTCACCTTTTCAACATCTTGCAAGATATCGCAAATCCATTCGCAATTAGAAATCAGCAACATCTTGACATCACGTATACCAAATCTGGCATGAATCCAACAAAGTGCCTAGGAGGAGAACGTTAAAATGTAACACGTGTCAAAATGCACAAAACCAAAAATATCTCACTTCCTGTTGAATATGGCTAATACAGTGTACATTATAATTTTGTTTGTCTTGCAGCACCGCACACACCTACCAAATTTGACACGGATAGGTGAAAGTATATACTGGGCAAAAGTCTCAATGACATGTGGGGGTGATATGGAGTCCCCCGGACACACCCGGGGCCAAGCATCTACTGTTGAGTAGTGGTGGCCAGGACTGATGTGTGCACCAAATTTCATGAGTTTCGTGGGAACCACCTCAAAAATGTCCAAGCCTTGAAGAAAAATGAATAATAATAATAAGGAGAAAAAGGAGAAGAAAATAAGAAATAATAATAAGAATCCTTAGGAAAACAATAGGGTATTGTAACTCCAGTGCTCGGGCCCTAATTAGATCAAAAACTAACACAACTGCACCTTTGACTTGTTGTTCACTAGCTGGATGTGTAGCATTTATATAATTTGCTAATTTCGGAATTTCTCTAGAAACTTCACCACTTCCTCTATGTCCAGGACTTCTGAGCTTTTTAAACAAATAATTACAAATACTTAAAATTGTTCACGTTTAATAAACCCTTTCTATTGTGTGCCGTTAGGACCGATGCTCTATACCTCTCCTTCTCTTAGGGGCAGAAGAAAAGGGTCAGAGTGATGAGATGGATCGAGGCAGTTGTTCTCTCACTCTCGGTGCCATTATCTAGAAAGTGACAGAGCCTGGGGAAACGTGACGAAGCTTGAGATAGAGTGAGAGAAAGAAAGAATGGGGGAAAGGTGGACTGAGAGTGAACGTGTGTGTGAGTGTGTGTGTATAACAAAACTGAAAAAATTGAATTGAAAGGTGGAGAGAAATTAAAGGTTGCTTTTTCGCCAATTCAGGTGCCTTGTCCGGTGAGGACAGAGTGTGAGAAAGAGAGAAAGAGAGGGGTGGATAGTGGAAGACAAATGAATGTTGCAGTTGCTCAGTACACAGCGGAGATTGCTTATCGATCCAGATGGTAGCGCTGCAGCGTGCTCGCCAGAGCCCCGAGAATTTTCTGAGGGAGTTAATAAGCAGGCAGCTCAGCTGTCCTGTCCAATTCAGAACACCCTGACACATAATCATGCCAGGATCCCCTTTTTCTGTGGTCCAGCCTTCCCCTTCCTCCATTCCTCTCTGTCTGTCTATCTTGTTCTCTTGCTCTCCCTCCTCTTCGCCTCGTCTTCCACTTGGCTGGGCCCTTGTGATAGATTGAAGTGGCAGCCTATGGAAGGAGGCTAATCAAATTGTTTATTATCGCTCCAAATCAATATGTATGGATTGCTAAAGCTTCAAAGTCAGCTCGGAGAGGAGAAAGAGGAGAAGGAGAAAGAGGAGGAGGAGAGGACTGATGCTGCTGCTGTGCGCTCTGTGTACATGTTTAACACACTTTCACTCTTACTTAAGTTGGGATGACCCAGAGGGGTCAGCTAAATGTGAACACGGGGGCAAAAGATTGGCTAAAACGCACTCTCTCTCTCTCTCACACACACACACACACACACACACACACACACACACACACACACACACACACACACACACACACACACACAGGGATGTATGTGTGCCCTCCAGGCCCGAATGAGTGTCAGTCCCAGCTGAATGATAAACAGCCTATCAATCAAATTACCTCCAACACAACAACAGAGATTGAAATGCAAAGCTTAATCTCTATTGGGTGCTCAGGTCATGCAGGCGGAGACATTGTCCATCGCTGTGTCTCGTTGTTGAGAGTTTTGTGGGAAATATTGGGGGCGGAAGAAAAAGACTATCCTTTTGGGAAGAGCTCTGGAAGCACTGAGGTCAGACGGAGCAATGAGACACAGAAAAACACCCTCACACACACGCACACACACACACACTGTTTTGTTGTGGAAAACACTTTCAGTTTGGATCTCACCTCTATTCGACACCGTAACTTTTACCCTGACCATCAAGGGCAAAACAAAAATCGCACCTAACTGCTAATCCATAGAGTCTAATGTGTTATAAATGTTTTATAGGACACATGTTCAAGAGAAATATAAAGAGAGGCCAGAGATGGGACGACTCTTTATAGTGGATATAATGGATGTGATAATAGGAACTAACTTCCTATTATTCTGAAACATCAAATATAACTATAAATGAAAAAAAAAGTGTTATTTAAAAACATAGCAGTTGTTGGAAAATTGCTTTGAGAAGAATGAGAAGAATAACACAATCTGGGATGAGCTCATATTGGAAAATAATCAGCTCTGGACTGGGAACAGTAACAGAAGTTGTCATTATTATTACTGTATTCGCCTACAACCTTACATCAGCCTACATAATACTGAGAAAAGAAAAAAAAAACATGTCTATGAGCATTTGTAACACCTACCTAATTTATAATACATGAGCCTTTATAAGCATCCGTAAATAGTTATGTATATAACATCAAATCTGTGAATAAGAACATTGTAGTCATTAATAAAAGAGCACCATAAGAGAGTTCTGTACTGCAGGTTATTCAGTTCTTCATCAGTTCTGACCAACTTCAGTTGTTTCCGACTATGCCAAGTGAAGATCGTCATTCATCTGTTTGGGAAGACATTCCAGGGGTCATCCATCCATCCATCCATCCATCCATCCATCCATTATCTGTAACCGCTTATCCTGTGCAGGGTCGCAGGCAAGCTGGAGCCTATCCCAGCTGACTATGGGTGAGAGGCGGGGTACACCCTGGACAAGTCGCCAGGTCATCACAGGGCTGACACATAGAGACAAACAACCATTCACACTCACATTCACACCTACAGTCAGTTTATGGCCCTTTTCCACTACCCTTTTTCAGCTCACTTCAGCTCGCTTCAGCTCACTTCAGCCCGACACGGCTCGCGTTTCGACTACCAAAAAACAGCACGACTCGGCTCGCTTCAGCCCTGCTTAGCCCCTAAAACTCGCACGGTTTTGGAGTGGGGCTGAAGCGAGCCAAACCGTGCCAAGTGAGGCTGGGGGCGTGAGCAGACACTCCCCTGTGCACTGATTGGTGAGGAGGAGTGTCCTCACATGCCTACACATGCCCCGCGAGCACGGTGGGATCTGTAAACACCGTAAACCCGGAAGAAGGAGAATTACGAATTACGAGAATTATGAAGCCTTATGCACCTCGCCTCATCTATACGCTCTTGCCAGTATCTGTTGGCGTTGTCGGTGACAACAAGCCACAGCACCAAGACCAGCAACACTAACGACTCCATGTCCTCCATGTTTATTGTTTACTATCCGGGTCGTGAGACTACCGCTTAAAAGATCACTGATGTCACTGTTTGCGCTGCTTAACGACATCACGTGACGTCCACCCACTTTCACTAACTCCACCCAATGTGTCCAGCCAGCACGGTTCAGCGCGGTTGTAGTCGAAATGCAACTCCAACAGCCCCACTCAGCTCGACTCAGCACGGCACGGCTCAGCCCAACTCAGCTGCGTTTGTAGTGGAAAAGCGGCATTAGAGCCATCAATTAACTTAACCTGCATGTCTTTGGACTGTGGGGGAAACCAGAGCACCCGGAGGAAACCCACGCAGACACGGGGAGAACATGCAAACTCCACACATAAGTGGGAGTCCCTGTCGGACGCTGGGCTCGAACCCAGAACCTTCTTGCTGTGAGGTGACAGTGCTAACCACTACACCACCATGCCGCCCATTCCAGGGGTCACAGTTCGGATATTCCATGTTCCAAAAATAAACTTAGTCTTCTTGGGAGAATTTGAGTACATTCTAAGAGCACACCCATACAAGGAATGTTTTAGTGACTGGTAGCAACTTATTGGTCAGGGGCTGCCTGACTTAAGTGGGCGGTACTTACCATGAGGTTAAACAACCTCTCCCACTGCTGAAAGTGGTCTCTGCCGCCCAGCACCTATCACCATTGGCCAGACTTATCACCCGTAACTACCACAAACAGGGTTTTGTTTCCGCAGTGGTATCTGAGGCCGCAGTTTACATCTGCGGTTGGTGGGGGTCAACTAGATGATTCGATGATCTTCAAGCCAGGATAGTTCAAGAAGAAGCCTTTATTTGTGACATGCATACTCAAGCACAGCAAAATTCCTCCTCTGACTAAATGATTTAACCCATCTGAAACAAGCCTTAGGCACATGTAAAGAAATGCTGTAGATCAAAATGGCTGAAAAATAATGAAATTAAATGTTTTAACATTTAAAAAATACTATAAACAGTAATCAGTAAGGGCCGCATGGTGGTGTAGTGGTTAGCGCTGTCGCCTCACAGCAAGAAGGTCCGGGTTCGAGCCCCATGGCCGGCGAGGGCCTTTCTGTGTGGAGTTTGCATGTTCTCCCCGTGTCCACGTGGGTTTCCTCCGGGTGCTCCGGTTTCCCCCACAGTCCAAAGACATGCAGGTTAGGTTAACTGGTGACTCTAAATTGACCGTAGGTGTGAATGTGAGTGTGAATGGTTGTCTGTGTCTATGTGTCAGCCCTGTGATGACCTGGCGACTTGTCCAGGGTGTACCCCGCCTTTCGCCCGTAGTCAGCTGGGATAGGCTTCAGCTTGCCTGCGACCCTGTAGGACAGGATAAAGCGGCTACAGATAATGAGATGAGATGAGTAATCAGCAAGCTGTAATACATGAAGCAAAGTCAATATTTGGTGTGAGACGACCCTTTGCTTAAAAAAAAAAATAGTAGTCTGAGGTCCAGTGAGTGCAGTTTTATGCGGAAATGATCTGTAGGTTTTCCTGAGCATCTTCCAGAACCAGCCCCCGTTCTTCTGGACACTTTGACTGTCACACTCGCTTCTTCATTTTGCACCAAAACCCAGCAGCCTTCATTATGTTTTCTTTTTTAATCTGAAAAGTGCTCAGATACAAGCTTTTTTTTTCTGAAACATTTAATTTTGTACTGGAATAAAAAACAACAAATTGAACGTTTGGAACTCAAATGTTTTTGCAATGTTGTGACTCAATAATGTAGATGTCATAAAATAGAAATCTATAACAAAATTTGTATGAAATTAAAAAAAGGTGCCAAGACTTTTGCACAATACTGTACGTTTGCTATATATTTTATCAGAAATGTCCTATCGTGGGGCGGCACGGTGGTGTAGTGGTTAGCGCTGTCGCCTCACAGCAAGAAGGTCCGGGTTCGAGCCCCGTGGCCGGCGAGGGCCTTTCTGTGCGGAGTTTGCATGTTCTCCCCGTGTCCGCGTGGGTTTCCTCCGGGTGCTCCGGTTTCCCCCACAGTCCAAAGACATGCAGGTTAGGTTAACTGGTGACTCTAAATTGAGCGTAGGTGTGAATGTGAGTGTGAATGGTTGTCTGTGTCTATGTGTCAGCCCTGTGATGACCTGGCGACTTGTCCAGGGTGTACCCCGCCTTTCGCCCGTAGTCAGCTGGGATAGGCTCCAGCTTGCCTGCGACCCTGTAGAACAGGATAAAGCGGCTACAGATAATGAGATGACATGAGATGAGATGAGATGTCCTATCGTCCAGTAACACATGATCTGGTATAGTATCTATCTACACAGAAAGTTATAATGCATTATAATAACATATACTTTTGTTGTATTTAAAAGACTTATGACAGTATATCACTTCTGTAACCAGTAATGACATGGTGTAATGTAATATGATGTGTTACACACTTTTATAAACCTATTGTGTTTGTGATAAAGCATTATAGCCTGTAATACAGACATAATCTAGCACAAGATTATCAGATTATAGTGCATTACGACAAGATGGCAATCTTCCACACTGTTCTTATAAGCAAATATTATCATGTGTTTTGTCACCTGATATGCCTTATAAAGTGTCATCCATGTAATTATAACTGTGTATGAGGATTCATACAGGTATTATATATGCTATTGGACACATTATCAGTATATATTTTTCCATACACTATGGATACAGGATTCATAGGAAGTGTTATGGAAGTGTAATGGAAGTGTTATGTAGATGAATAAAACTATTAGATCAGTACGTTCATTCTGCACTGTTTACCTTTAAGCTGCAGCAGAGCGAGATTGCCCTCTGGGAATCTTTCCCAATTGGACCTCACGCTGATCAAACGTATTGATCAGTTAGAGCTGTTGCAGAGGAGAAGCGAAAGAGTGAAATGTTGCTCTGATATCAATAATTGGAATAATAACCATGACTGAGAGACAGAACGGTAGAGAAAGAGAAAGACAGGGGTCTCATCTGTGGCATAAACGATGTCTGTTGACTAATTCTGGGAATCAATAAGGTCAAACATGGCAGACATTGCAGCTGACTGTCAACACTGAGCCAGTATTTATACAAAAAGCTGATAGACTCTCGGTAATTTTTGGTATTATCCGTCCGACATGGTTATTTATTTATTTATTTATTAAAAAATATGACAGCTGTGATTAATGATGGCTAAAGAACATTGCACACAGGATGTGTAACTGAAAAAAAGATTGAATAAACATGAAAAGTTTGTACTGGAGGTGCCGTGGCTCAGTCAACTAAGGTGCCATACCATAAACCTGGGGACCTGGGTTCGATTCTGACCCGAGGTCATTTCCCTATCCCTCCCTGTCTCTCTCCAGCTCATTTCCTGTCTCTACACTGTCCTATCCAATAAAGGTGAAAAAAGCCCCAAAAGAATCTTTAAAAAGAAAAGTTTGTACTGAAACAAGTTCTGTCAGAAGGTCTGCAATAACATGGACACCAAGTCTTAAAAATACAGTTCTGTGATGGTACAATGTTTTTAAAAGCCAAGTTCTGCAAGGGCACCTCACCCACAACTGCTCCCTGTAGCATAGCTGCCCACTGCTCTGGGTATGTGTGTGTGCTCATTACTCACTTGTGTGTGTATGGGTGTGTTCACTGCTTCAGATGGGTTAAATGCAGAGGCTAAATTTCACTGTGTGACAAATAAAGGCTTCTTGGCTTGGCTTCTTCTTCTAACATACAATAGAGCAGTATAGAGTACATCACGGTAGACTAAAACAGAGGAAAGTGGAATACATAGAAATAGAATAGATATGAATATAATACATCACAATAGAATGGAATAGATTAGAATAGAGTGAAACATATCACAACAGAAAAAAATAGAATAGATTATATCATGATAGAATTAAATGGAACAGAACAGAGTACAGCAGAATAGAATAGATCGCAGTAGAATAAAACAGATAAGAGTAGAATACATCACAATAGAACAGAACAGATCACAACAGAACAAAATAGAATAGGTCATGGTAGAATGAAACAAAGGAGTAAAATAGATATGAATATAATACATCACAGTAGAATGGAATAGATTAGAATAGCGTAAAACATATCACAACAGAAAAAATAGAATAGATTATATCATGATAGAATTAAATGGAACAGAACAGAGTAGAGTAGAATAGAATAGATCACAGTAGAATAAAACAGAGGAGAGTAGAATACATCAATAAAATGCATATGAATATAATACATCACAGTAGAATGGAATAGATCAGAATAGAACAAAATAGAATAGATCATGGTAGAATGAAAAAGAGGAGAGTAGAATACATCACAATAGAACAGAATGGATCAGAATAGATCACAATGGAACAAAATAGAATAGATCACGGTAGAATGAAACAAAGGAGAGTAGAATGCATCAGTAAAATAGATATGAATATAATACATCACAATAGAATGGAATAGATCAGAGGAGAACAGATCTCAAAATAAAAAAAATGAACAGAATCTATCACAGTACAATAAAACAGAGAGTAGAAAACATCAAAATAAAATCGATGTAAATAGAATACATCTTGATAGAATGGAATAGAGTGGAAGATATCACAATAGAATGGAATGGAGTACAATATATCACATTAAAATGGAAAAGATCAGAATAGAATTGAACATGTCAGAACAGAAAAGAACATCACAATACAACATCACAGTAGAATTGAATAGAACAGAGTAGAGCAGAATAGAATACATCCCAGTATAATAAAACAGAGAATAGAATACATCAAAATAGAATCAAATAGAATAGAACAGAACAGAATACAATGCAGTAGACTAAAACAGAGGAGAGTGGAGTACATAGAAATAGAATAGATATGAATATAATACATCACAATAGAATTGATTAGAAAGGAATTACAGTAGAAAGGAATAGAGTAGAATAGAATAGAACAAAATTGAATACATCATGATAGAATGGAATAGAATACAATAAAAGATAATAGGACAGTATACAGTACATTACTCGGGAATAGAATAGAGTACATACTGTACATCACAATCACAATAAAATGGACTAGAATAGAACACATCTAGATTCGAATGTATCACAATAAACCAGAATAGAATACATCACAAAATAACAGAACAGGATAGAATTTAATACACCACAAGGGAACTGAACACATCAAGACAGAATACATCGATCATGTCTCTTTTGCTGATGCAACTTCACTGTTACATCACATTACATCACAGGCATTTAACAGACACTCTTATCCAGAGCTACGCACACCATACCCAGAGCAGCCTGGGGAGCAGTTGGGGGTTTGGTACGTTGCTCAAGGGCACTTCAGCTGTTCCTGCTGATCCTGGGATTCAAACCAACACCCTTTTGGTCTCAAAGCTGCTTCTGTAACCATTAGGCTTCCCAACTTACTAGTGCTATAGCGTATCAGAACTGGCAGCTCGCCAATATTTTGCAATCGTGTAGTCAGGATATAAAATAAAATTGAACCACATCCAGTGGTCAGTGGATCCGTATAAAGAGAATACAGTGTTGCTGGACTTCATCCCATGACCATTTACAGAGTCTAATGCTGTGTAAATATTATAAATACATTACTTTAGCTCCAAACTGATGTGGCCTTTCTGTAGTTTTCAAAACAATAGTACAGTATATAATAATGAGAGCAAAGTAAGTTAGCATGTCAGGGCACAGCTGTATAACGAGGCCGGCCTGTGTATTACTTCCAGAGTAAACGGTCAGAAGGTATTTTGCTTTATAGGTACATATGATTTCAATATTTACAGTATATTGATACTGTGGCATGGTGGTGTAGTGGTTAGCGCTGTCGCCTCACAGCAAGAAGGTCCGGGTTCGAGCCCCGTGGTCGGCGAGGGCCTTTCTGTGCGGAGTTTGCATGTTCTCCCCGTGTCTGCGTGGGTTTCCTCCGGGTGCTCCGGTTTCCCCCACAGTCCAAAGACATGCAGGTTAGGTTAACTGGTGACTCTAAATTGACCGTAGGTGTGAATGTGAGTGTGAATGGTTGTCTGTGTCTATGTGTCAGCCCTGTGATGACCTGGCGACTTGTCCAGGGTGTACCCCGCCTTTCGCCCGTAGTCAGCTGGGATAGGCTCCAGCTTGCCTGCGACCCTGTAGAACACGATAAAGCGGCTAGAAATAATGAGATGAGATGAGATGAGTATGGAAAACATGATTACAGTCAGAGTTCATTCTGGTTTCATTTGGGGAAGTTGCTTGGATTTGGATTAATGAATAAACACTACAGCGATGATAAGTGGTGTCTGAAAGGTGATCTCTTTAACAGACATCTAATCCTACTCTCTCTCTCTCTCTCTCTCTATCTCTCTCTCCCTCCGTGTGTGTGTGCGCGTGTGTGTAGAGACAGTCTCCAGTGGACTCATTAGTAGGGCATTCAGCAGTGAGGCCTTCCTTTGCTCCCCCCCCCCCGCAGCTCACACATTGAGTGATGTATGTTGCCATTATTATGTTGTTCATTAGTCATATGAGTGTCTGACAGATTCTTCATCTTCACACAATCCATCATCAGCTGTGTGATTAATCATAGCTCTTTATACCCCTCACACACACACACACACACACACACACCACTGCTGTCATAAGGAAGTGGTCTCCGTTTCCTAAACACCCTGTGAGAACATTAAGGGATAAAACACTTATAAAATAAGGTATAAACGTACAGAATAGAGTAAAGTAGCATAGAAGAGAATATTTAAACATGTTTGGAAGGGACAGAATAAGGTAGAATACATACCAGTAGAGTAGAATAGAATAAAATAGAATAGCCTATAACAGAAGACATTACAAGTTTACATACTGCATATTATTAAAGAATGATACAGAATATATATATATATATATGCTAGAATGCAGAGTAGAAAACACAGCAATTGAATATAAAAGAATTCATGACAATAGAATAAGGTAGAATATGTATATAATAATGTAGAATTGAATAGAAAAGGAAAGGGTTGAATACATCACAGAAGACTGGAATATATCAGAAGAGGATGCCACAGAATGTGACGGAATACATAATGATACAGTAGAATAAGGATAGAATAGAATACCACAGAACAGTAGAGTAGAATAAAAGAAAGTAGACCAGGATAGAAATATGTGACAATTGAGGTATTTCACCTGACGTCACAGGGTCACGTGACGCCCCGGTGTCCGCCATTTTGAAGGTCAAGCTAGCTAATGTCAACAACATAGTAGCTAGTATGTTACTGTAGCAATGTTAACGTTCAGTCATTTGGATGACTGTT